>NW_016107973.1:685448-713575 GCF_001604975.1 Cebus imitator | reverse complement strand
CAGTAGGATCTCACTTCAATCCTTAATTAATTGGATCTGCAAAGACTCTATTTCCAAATAAGGTCACATTCTGAGGCTCTGGGTGGACATGGATTTGGGGGGAGGAAATATTCCACCCATTATAAACAATGAATAACTAGACTAAAATTTAAAAAGACGTAATTTACAATAGCACTGAAAATTTAAAATACTTTGGGATAAAATTGACAAAAGATGTACAAGACCTGTACACTGAAAATTACCAAACATTGATGAAATAAATTAAATCCTAGCAGTTTTTTATAAAAATTGATGACTTGATTCTAAAATGTATATTAAAAAGTCTAAAAGACTAAGAATAATCAAAACAACTTTGGAAAGAGGAATATTTTGGAGGACTTTCACTATTTTGCTGCAAAATGTATTATGAAGGTACAGTAATCAAAACACTTTGCACCGAACATTGCAATCCTACAATATTTATCAGCATAAATATAGACAACTTGATCAGTGGAACAGGATAGAGAGTGACAAAATAGAACCACATATATATGCTAATTGTTTTAAAAAAATAGACACAGAGTCTTACTGTCTTGCCCAGGCTGGAGTACAGTGGTACAATCATAGCTCACTGTAACCTCGAACTCATGAGCTCAAATTATCCTCCAGCCTCATCCTCCAAAGTAGCTAGGATTACATGTGCATGCCATCACAGCCTATTGATTTTTAAAATTTTTGTAGAGATGGGGTTGTTCAGGTTGGTCTCAAACTCCCAGCCTGAAGTGATCCTTCCGGATCAGCCTCCCGAAGTGCTGGAATTACAAGCGTGCGCTACTTTGCCCGACTCTACAATTGATTTTTGACAAAGATTCCAAGGTAATTCCATGAGGAACAGACACTCTTTTCAACAATTGGTGTTGGAACAATTGGATAGCCATTATCAATAATAGCAATACTTAGAAGAACTTTATCTCACATCATATGGAAAAGTTGAGTCAAACTGTATAATAGACCTAAATATAAGAAGTAAAACATAAAGCATCTTGAAGAAAACAAAGGAGAAACTCTAAGTGACCTTTAATTGATAGAAATTTAAAATTAGAACTCAAAAACACAGGCTCTAGGAAGGACAGATCAGATCAATATGTTAGATTTTATCAAACCTTAACATTTTTTCTCTTTGAAAGACGCTGTTGATTCTCACAGAAGGATAGAGACAAATTGGTAGGAATCCCAAGACTCCTCCCTAACAGAGCAGCGAGTTCCCTTGATTTCCTTATTATCTCCTATATATAATGAACGGGACTTTGAGAAAGTCTCCTATCAGGAGCGTGCAACAGTCATGAACACAAAAAGCTTCAAGAAAAACCTGTTTCCTCTAGCCAAGTACAGAGAAAAAGGTTATTTAACAGAAAACATTTTTGGATATGTTTATGCTGTCAAGAAAAATCCCAAATGGTACAGTATGATTTCATTTATATGACATTCTTGAAATGACACCATTATAGAGATGGGGAGCAGTTTTGTGGTTGGCAGAAGTTAGTAGGAGGGAAGGAACAAAAGGTGGCTTTGGTTATAAAAGGGTAGGAGCAGGAATGTCTATGATGTATCTTGCCTGTGGTGGTGGTCATACAAATCAATACATGACAAAATTAAAATTAAATATACATGTACACATGCAAATGAGTACATGTAAAAGTGGTGAAATCTGAATAAGGTCAATGGATTGTAGCTATGTCAATTTTCTGGTTGTGATATTGTACTATAGCTATGCAAATGTTACATGTGAGGGAAATTAGATAAATGGTACAGTGGCTATCTCTACATTATTCCTTTTTATTTAATAATAGCATTATTAAGATATAGTGCATAAATTATAACATTTACCCATAGAAGGTGTATAATTTAATACTTTTTGTATATTCACAGATACTTATAACCAACATCACAATCAGTTTTAAAACATTTTCATTACATCAAATATAAACCTCATGCTTTCTAGGTACGACCCCTACCTCTTCCAACCCTAAAGTCCTAACTGACCACTAATCTACTTTCTTTCTTTATGAATTTTCCAATTCTGGACATTACATATGCATGGAATCATACAATAGACCATTTTTCATGGACGTATTGGTCATTGGTATGTCTTCTTTTTAGAGCTGAATATTCAGAACCTTTGCAACATATTTTGTTGGGTATTTTTAGTTTTGTTTTGCTTTTATTTTGGTAAAATATACATAACATAACTTTTGCCATTTTAACAATTTTTAAGTATACAGTTCAGTGACATTAAGTATAGTCATATTGTTGCACAACTGAGGTAGGAGGTGAGACTCAACTCTGGAAGCATGGCTCAGACACTGGATGAAATTGAAGAGTAGTTAAAACAAAGACAGGGTGGAAGCAGTTTTCAATAAGACATGCTCACCAGTGTGCCATGTCAGTTTACCATTGTGATGGCAACGCCTGGAAGTTACCACCGCTTTCTATGGCAGTGACCAAATGATCCAGAAGTTACCACCATTTCTCTAGAAATTTCTATATAATCCACTCCTTAATTTGTATATATGTAAAAGTGGATATAAATATGACTGCAGAACTGCTTTTGGGCTGCTACTCTGGGCACACTGCCTATGGGGTAGCCCTGTCCCACAAGGAGCAGTTCCTCTGCTGCTGCTGTACACTGCTGCTTCAATAAAAATTTCTGTCTGTATTATTCAGGGTTCTCTAGAGGGACAGAACTAATAGGACATATATAGAGGTATATATGGCATCTATAGGCCTTTGGAAGGCCTCCACTAATAATTTAAAAGAATCAACACTCAGCCAGAAGTGGTAACATGATGCTGTGGGTGGGAACAGGAGCATTAATTTTTCTCTCCTTGACTATAATACTTCTTTTCTATGTCTTTAGCCAGTTGCCTTCTCCTGGGAACCATCTCTTTTATCCTTGTTGAGTTTAGAAGCTACTCTAAGGTCCAACTGGATACCATGCTGCTACTGTTAATCCTGTTTGCTTTTCCAATTACCGTGATCCAGTGTGGGTGGGAAAAAAATCTATAGTAAATATTTCAAAAAGTATAGCATCAAAGAATCATCTTCATAGTTGCTAGATTTGTCATCAACATCCCCAGGATGGAGAATTCCATCTTCTGGCCTATCCAGAAAATCTCACAGCCATGTCCCAAGACCTCCTAACATAGTGATCCCAAAGTACCCAAATCCCTACTTGTTAAACAGAGCTCTGCCCCGACTTAATGGATTCCACCTGAATCACCCCCACCAGTATTACCTGGGCCTGGGAAGTTGAGTATCTATATCTCCAGTGCACTAATGATTCTATCTTTTGCACTCACTGTTGTGTTAATGACAAAAAAGCACAAGTCTCCCTACAATGATCAGATCCAACTCTGGTTGTCATGTTCTCAAGGCTGCATCAAGGTAATGGGATTCCACTTGTGAGAAAGGAAACCATATATGGTGCCTTCTCCCAATCAGAACAAACAGGGGGAAAATACAGAACCGCATAATCTGGGAAGGTGGGAGCACTGCCGCCTTTTGTAAATCAAAAATTGTTCGACCATCCCCATTAGAACAGGGGAAAAAAATGTCCGTAGACCTGACTTGGCAGCAAGGAATAAACATCACACCCCATAGAGCCTCTGTTTGTGTCCCAACTGGACTCATTGTTTGTAGTCATAAATGGAGAAAAGTCACACCTCATAACTACTCCTGACTCTCCAGAGAGTCACCTGTTCTTTTAGGAATAGCTTTCCCTTATATATAAACAACTTAAAACAGGGGTAAAAATACTTTGGCCACCCTTGTCCCTCCAGGGGTCACAGTCTGTAACCCCATAAGACTCAAGAACACCTGAAGTAAATGAGCCATTGGATTAATTCTGGTGGAAACTGGGGCAGTAGTAGGACTAGCAGCACTGTGGGGCAGCCTTGCTTACCACAAGTCAATTCTAAAGAACTCGACTCAAGCCCTAGAATCCTCAGCCACCAACAGAGATCAGGCACTAAACAGAATTCAGGAGTCCCTAGACCCTTTGGCAAATGTAATTCTCAAAAAGAGATTAACATTGGATTATTTACTAGTTGAACAAGATGGCATCTGTACAGTTATTAACAACCTCCTGCACATATATTAACAACTCTGGACAAGTTGACATTAACATTCAAAAGATATGTAAGCAAAGATATGTTATATAGATATAACCAGGGCACTGACCCCAACTGTATTTGGTAGACTATCAAAAATGCCTTCCCAAGTCTCACCTTGTTTTTGCCTCTCCAAAGACCTTTGATACTATCATGTTGTTATCAATTTTTGGCTCTTTCTTCTTTAACCTGTACGTAAAGTTTGTGTCTTCTAGATTGCAACAGTTCCAGGTAAAAACAATGCTGGCACAAGGCTTCCAATTCATTCCATCTACTGACCTAGAGAATAAAAGTGTCCTGCCTCTGTACTCCTTGGATCAGATATCCAGATATTTTTTTAATCCTTCAGCGCTAGGCAGGGCATATACCCATAAACTCAGCAGGAAATAGTTACAGAAGATAGGCCTCCATCCTTCTGCAGCCCCCTTAAGATCTAAGAAGGAATATCTAATCTCTGAGGGAAGAGTGAGGTAGAAGGCGAGACTCAACTCCAAAGGTGGGGCTCAAATACCAGACCAAATGGAGGAGTAGTTAAAACAGGGACAGTAGAAGCAGTTTTCCATAAGACATACCAACCAGTATGCCATGCCAGTTTAGTATTGCCATGACAACAACCAGAAGTTGCTGTACCTTTTTATGTCAATAACCTGATGGCCCGAATATTACCACCCTTTTTCTAGAAATTTTTGCATATCCACTCCATAATTTGTATATATTTAAAAGTGGTTATAAATATGACTACAGAACTGCCTTTGAGCTACTCTGGGCACACTGCTTTATCAGGTAGTGCTGTTCTACAAGGAACAGTACCTCTTCTGCTACTGTACATTGCTGCTTCAATGAAAGTTGTTAATGCCACCTCCTTACCCTTGAATTTTTTCCTGGGTAAAACCAAGAACCCTCTGGCTCTAATCCCCAGTTTGGGGCTTGCCTGCCTTGCATCACAATTATCACAGCTATATATTTCCAGAAATTTTTCATCATCCCAAACTGAACCCAGGATAGAACAATCCTACTCCCTGAATATTAAGGGAACTAAAAATCTTGGTGAATAACACCACAAGAACTGGTTCTGATGCAGATCAAGAGTGATAGCTGGAAGATGTTCTCTGTTAGTTCCTGCTACTTGGATTCCTGGCCTTACTGGGTCTAGTTCTTCAGATTACTCCTCCATTCTGTGGGCTAACTCAAGTCCTTCCCATCATTTCACTGTTCTCTCTATATTTTCCTGATAATTTGATTTTCTCTATTTTCCTACAACTACACATTAAGGAAAAAGATCATTTTATTTTGGAAATGTTGTTGGTTTCTGAAAAATAAAAACTTTCTTCAAGCTGTACCTAATACATAGGGGCTATTTTGAGGAGTAAATGAGAAAATGCAGAGTGGTTACATAATTATGTTTTGTAATGAGGAAATTATCGCTCTCTGTGAAAAAAAAAAAAAAATCAAAGCTTTAGGCAGGACGACCAGCAAGCAGGCTCTTATAGGTATATGATGGTGACCTAAACCTGAGGAGACATAGTGAGGAGGTAGAAAAGTGTATTGAAGAGATACTAAGAAGGACCTGCTTTGGCAATTGATTGGATGTTGGGAGTAAAATAGAGCAAGGGATCATGCCCAGTTTTCTGAATTTTGACAGCAGAATAGATGATTGCGCCATTCACTGGTAGAGCAAATGTATGATGAGGGAACATGCTGGAGGTTAGGAAAGAAGAGGTTTTTTTTTTAAAGAGATATGCCGAAAACAATTTTGGACCTCTTGATGTTGAAGTACCCTTGTGACAGCCACAAGAGGTCCAATAAAGAACTGGATAACTGGAGGCCTGGAAAAAGAAGTTTGGGCTGGAGATAAGGTTTGGAAGTCCTCATTGCTAGAATGATAGTAAAAACTATGGAAGTGGGTGAGATCAGTCAGTGAAGATGGAGCCTGAGAATTCTGACATTTAGGGAAACAATATAGCTAAGATTCTAAGAGCAAGAGTTCAATCTGTCAGATGTACCTATGTCCAAACTCCTTCTCTGTCCTTTACTAGCCCTATGATCCCAGGCAAATATTTCGAACTATTTGTGCCTCATTTTTCTAATCTGTCACAAAAAGAGTTATTGACCATACATTATAGGATACTTTTCAGGATTCAATGAAAATATTTATTTATGGAAAAGAGTACAGAGGAAGGGTTTTGTAACTTGTAGTTCTAGTGAGCCATAAACATTTCTTATGTTAGCATGAAGACTGCTACAAGTTAACTAAGCAATAAAAACATTAAGTTTTTATGAGAGCATGTTGAACACTGAATGCTATTCCTTTGTATCTGTTTCACTCAGCTCACCAAGGAGAGGGAACCTCAGGGACTCTGAGACAAAACCTGGCATGTTTTATTAATAAAGTTTGTATTTGTCTGGATTTCCCCTTGCGTTGTATACACTGACACTTTTAAGATGGCTAGCACATATTTTTCTAAGATAATGAATGAATACATTTGTGCACTGATGGATATATTTCACAATAACTGTGTACGACCTTCAATGTCAAAAGAAAATAAACTGAATTATGTCAGTGAAAATGGCAGAGTAGAAAACTCCAAGGGCCTGTCCCTTCATGGAAACACTGGAAAAAAAGCAGTAAGAATAAACTTTACCAGGTTTCTGGAAAACAGTCAAAGGTTTATCACAAGCAAGCAAATGTTGAATCAAGAATATGGCAAATTAGCCATGATAGAAGAAATTTGTGACGTTTTAACTTAGCCTGGCCTCAGCCCACTTGCTGGTGCAGTGGTGATCTTGAATATAGGAGCCTACATTTCTAATGTGGGTACCTGGACTTAGAGGTAACAGAGCAGACTTTGTTCCCAAGGATTTGTGTTTAAATGTTTTGACCTGTTTGGGCATTACCTGAGGGACTGAAATAAGGTGCTTGCCTTCCTTTTGAAAAGCTGGAGAGAGAGTTATTTTGGTGAATAAGAGCCGTGAAGATACTCTGTATATAATATGTATATAATAAGTAATCTAGACATTCACATGTGTGGCCAGGGAAGGATATGTGTTCACAAAAGACTTGAGATAATCCTAAACTTTCATCTTTAACTTTTCTTTATTCCCAATGCAAGCAGGAAGTGACAGCTAAGGCAGAGTTGTAAACAAACCAGTCGAGTATTGTATGAGTGTTGAATTTACATAGATTGGAGATAATTTTTTCTTTCCTTCCTTCCTTCTGCCCTTCTTTCCTTCTTTACTCCTTCCTCCCTCCCTCCCTCCATCCCTTCCTTCCTTCCTTCCTTCCTTCCTTCCTTCCTCCCTCCCTCCCTCCCTTCCTTCCTCCCTTCCTCCCTTCCTCCCTTTCTTCCTCTTTCCTCCCTTCCTTCCCTTTTTTTTCTTTCTGACAGAAACTTCAGAGACCACAGAATACCATCTTTGAGAAAAGTTCAAAACAATCACTAAACAAACAACAAACCATAACTCACAGTAAGTAGTGACAAGAAACTCCCTAAGGAAGCGGATTAACTGAATATCTATAATTACGCTTTAAAATTTCCATAGTTATAAAGCATACAAAGAAACAAAAAAGCATAGCTCATTCTGCATAAAATAGAAATTAACATAAACTCTTCTTGAGGAAGCCCAGAAATTGCACTTACTGGTCAAAAACTTTAAATCAACTGTCTTAAAGATGCTCAAAGAGCTAAAATACCACACACAGAGAACTAAAGAAGCCTAGGAGAACAATAATCTCACCAAATAGAGAATATCAATAAAGATATATAAATTATCAAAAATAAATCACATAGAAATTTGGATCCAAAGGTACAATAACTGCAATAAAAATTTCACTCAAGATTTTCAAACACAAATTTGATCAGGCCTAGGGAAGAATCTGTGGACACGAAGACAGGTCAGTTGACATTATCCGATCTGGGCATCAGAAAGAAAAAAAGAACGAAAAGGGCCACAGTGACCTCTGGGATACTGTCAAGCATACCAACATATTCATAATGTGAATTTTTGAAGTAGAAAAGAGAAATAAAGAGACAGAAAGAATATTTGAGAATAATGGCAGAGAACTTCCCAAATTTGATAAAATACACAAATTTACATATCCAAGAAATTTAATAAACTCCAAGTAAGATAAACACAAAGAGACACACTCTTGAATATTGTAATTAAACTGTCAAGATACAAAAAACTATCTTGAAAGCTGTAAGAGAGAAGCAACTTACCGTATACAAGGGATCCTTAACAAGACTAGCAGCCAATTTCATAGCAGAAACCTTAGAAGTCAGAAGGTAGTAGGATGATATATTTGAAGTGTGGAAAGAAGAAAAACAAGCCTGTGAACCAAGAATTTTATATTGGTCAAAATTATTCTTTAAAAATGAGAAAGAAATCAAGACATTCCAAAGAAACAAAATCTGAGGGAGTTCATTAACACTAGATCAACACTACCAGAAAATGCTAAAGGGGTTCTTTCGGGTTGAAATGAAAGGACATGAGCAAATATAAAAATCAGTGTTATTGTAATTTTGGTATGGAATTGCTCCTTTTTTCTATGTGACTTAAAAGATAAACGTATAAAACAATAATTAGAAAAAATAGAAGACCTGAACAGACCTGCAATAATTAGAGATTGAATCAGTAATTACAAATTAAGCAAAATTACAGGATAAAATGTAAATACAAAAAGTAAGTTGTGTTTTTATAAACCGTCAATGAACAATCCAAAAAGGAAATTTAAAAGCACCTTCATTTATAAAAATATCAAAAACAATAAAATACTCAACACTAAATTTAGCCAGGGAGGTGTAAGACTTATATGCTGTAAACTGTAAAAGATTCTTGAAAGATATTTAAAAGTTCCTAAGTAAATAGAAAGACATTCCATATTTATCGATTAGTAGACCTAATACCATTAAAATGGTAATGCTCTCCAAATCAATCAACAAATTCAATGTAATTCCTATCAAAATCCCAATGCCCACCCCCTTTTTTGCAGAAACAGAAAAGAAAGAAAATCTAAATATACGGTAGAAAAATGGAAATCGAAAATAAATAAAAACTAGAGTGGAAAAGCCAGTACTAGAATTCATATGGAATCACAAGTATTTGTGTGTGTGTGTGTGTGTGTGTGTGTGTGTGCACTTACAACATAGATTCTGAATTAACTTTAACATTTGATAAAATGCATCAGTTGACAGAACTTCATGGACTTAGTACTGGTGTTCAAAAGACAGTTATTCCTGGGGATCCCACTAAATTCAAACATGATATTCCCTAAAATCTTATGAAAGTAACTAAATGTAAGATAGTGAAAAATAGGTATGCCTCATTTTAACTATAGCCTTGTCAAAATTTTCCATAATAGGCCAGCATTAGGTGCCGTCGCTCACACCTGTAATCCCAGCACTTTGAGAAAGTGAAATGGGAGGATTACCTGAGTCTAGGAGTTCAAGACCAGCCTGGGCAACATAGTGAGACTCCATCTTCACAAAAAATAAGAAATTGGCTGGGCATAGTGGCACATGCTTGTAGTCCCAGCTACTTCGGAGACTTGGGTAGGAGCTTGAGGCCAGGAGGTTGAGGCTGCAGTGAGCCTTGATTGTGCCACTGCACTTAGCCTGGGTGACAGATTGAGACTCTGCCTCAAAAAAATTCCCATAGTAATAAAATCCATTGTCCAAATTCTGAAACAATGAATAATTTAAAATTTTAAATTAAATCCTTTGCTTTTACAAATTGACCTCATCCTTGGTCAAAATAGCTAAGATGGTCTAATATAAATTAAAACAGGGCCTTCAAGGATTAAAACTTATAGTATAAGACATAATTAATTAATGAGTAATTATCTCCACTGCTTCTCCATTTGTAGCCCAATCTTGCCTGTTCTTAAACCTGAAGAAAAATAGATGGTTCCTCATGGTGATTACTATAACTCTAACGCTGTCATCCTATCCATTAAGGCCCCCGTATCCCATAGTCGATATTATTAAAACTACTAACTCCATCTAATCAGCAGGTGGTAAATATTTTGCTATTATAGCCTTGACTAGTATATTCTATTCAGTGACTGTTTCATCAGCCTCTCACCTGCAGTTTGCCTTCCCTTTCAAAGAGATACGATACACCTTTATTAGGCTTCTCATGGGATACCTCAATAGATTTGTCATCATGCACAGTCTTTACAGACAAGATCTTAACTGCACCCAGCTTTCTCCAGGAATACAGCTATGTCATTACATTGACAACATCTTCTTCCCAGGAGATTCACTTGACATATTCATTAAGGACATACAAGTCCAACATCCTTAAGTTATTTTGGGGTTCTGGAAACAACATATTCCTCATTTGCAAATTTTACTTAATCTCACTGATGCTGCCACTTACAAATCAGCCCAATCTAGATGACGTATTCTCTAACAAAAGGCTCTAAAATCTGTCCAGATTAAAATCAAGAGACACTTCCATTAGTGCACTCAGAGATTCCTTCACTGGAGAGACTTCACCAACTTCCACTTCTTCTGATGCTTCCTGTTATTTCTGAACTATCTGTAATGGCCATAAATTTCCCATAGCCTTCTGATATGAAAACTGCCTTTCTCAGTTCTGTGCTAGACACCATGAGAGTAAAAAGATGGGTATATACAAGGCTTCCCTGAAAACAGAGGCTCTCATAGACCTGGAGCCTGTGATCTTTTGTACCCAGTTGGTCAATATGCCCTGGATAATGGAAACAGCATGTCACAAGCTTGGCATAGTGAGGGAGGCCTCCTTGATACAGAATGGAGCCAAACCTGGGTCCTCTGACATATTCCACCTGCAAAAGGGGATAGCATCCTCTGTCCTCAGGCCCTTGCCAGATGCTATGTTCATGGAGGTCACCCCTCTCCAAAACCCTTAGTTACCTGGCGACCCCCTTAGGATTAACTGAATGAAAAACAAAGAGAGTTAATAGACTCTAGGGAAGGAGCTGCCACTATCACAAGTTATGGAACTCAGTGGAGCTGAGTCTGCTTTTCATCCCTTAACCAGGTATTTCCTGATAAAGAATGTGAACAAGGATCAGCACAATTGGCCAAACTACAGGCAGTCATCTTAGAACTGGATGCCCTGGTTAGCAAATGATCTGCACATTTTTACAAACTCTTGGGCTTTTGCCCAAGAGGTTTTCCCTTAAGAGTAAAGAAATTTGGAAATCTCTAGCCTCACAGAGACCGAAAAAATACAAATCAAAATCCCACATGTCTCTGAATATACTAAGGCCACAATACGAGGTCTCACCAGGGCACTTCTTTTCTTCTTTGGAGTTTCAGACATTACTGAGAGTAACCAAAGAACATATTTTGTATCTCAAAATACATAATTCTGGGCTCCTGGAAAAGGCATTTAATAGTACTTTTGACTCCCTGAAGGGTCCCAGCTAGCCAGTTTTATCAAAAGAGATATAATGGTTTCCTCAAACAACCCATTTTAAAACTCCAGTCTGGCAGACGGACCACTAAGGGGTTTTGCTGTTGCTCCAGGCCTTAATCTTTCTTAATTCAAGGCCTTTGACCATCTCACACCTCACACCATTAAAAAAAAGAAAACCTTTTCATCGCCTTTTTGTGTATTCAAAGAGGGATATATGTCACCTCCATTCTTGTGAAGGCTCATTATATATATGCAGTCCTTTAATATTGTCTCCTCCTATCTATGTGGATTTTTAATCCTGAACCATCCCATAAGTGCTGGAGGCCAGGTCAAGGGTGCATGCTCTCTTAACATTTGTTAACCATAGATTATCCCATGGGTCAGGCACCTACCCATCTTATATGTGACCCATTTGAAAATAAACTTCTACCACCCAAAACACCATTTTCAACATTTGGGTTATAAGGTGTGGATAATTAATCTGAGATCTACCTCTGATCACCTCCAGAAAATTAAAATTAGTGCTCAAGAGCTATTGCCACAGACAGTGTGAACTACCAAGAAGGGAGATAGAAAACTCCTCTTAGCAAATAAAAATCACATTTGGAGAGGGTAATGGAACCAACACCATATCTCATAATGACAAATCCAGACAACCCCTCCTTGATAATAATACTTGTGAGGGGAAGAGAATCAACATCAAGAAACAAAAGTCTGTCAAAAACAGCTACACACTATTTTATTGGATATTGATCTTATTACTATTGGTCTGGATGCTTCTGATGGTTTGCAATCCAGAGGCCAGAACCCTAAAATAATTCATTGTTTCAACTAAACCTGGCAAATGCTGAGGCCCACATGCTGTCAAGATTGGCTAATACAAGCCCTATAGCCCAAACACCTCACTGGCTTTTCCTTCGCCAACCGAACTGACAACTGAGGCAAAGATCCCACAGTCATTGGTTAAATGGTAGGGACTGACCCAGACTAATACTGAAATTCCAACCTTGACCAAAGATATTTCAACTGGCAAACAACCTGACACCATGTTAACAACATGCTCCCAAATCAAGCCATATGATTTAAAGCCCTTTTACAGCAGAAACCCTCTCCTCAACCATCTGGACAAAACCTCAGACTGTTGGGAGATTTGAGATTTAGCCATCCTCAATTAGGGCTTTATTTGTGTCAGTCAAATTCTAGCACTTTAGTCCAATTACAACAGTATTGTGCATACTGACATCACTTTTGCTACTTGTGCATCCACAAAGCCCCCTGACTTACCAAATATCTGCAACATCTCAAGATAGCAAACTAACTTTACAACTTAAGGAACTAGAAAAGAAAAGAACAATCTAAAGTCGAAGTTAGCATAAAGAAATAAGATTAGAGCAGATATAAATAAAATAGATTAGAAAAACAAGAGAGAAAATAAATCAAACCGAGAGTTATTTAGAAAAGATCAAGAAAATTAACAACATGTAGATAGGTTGACTAAGAAAAAAAAGACTCAAATTAATAAAATCAGAAATGAATGTAGAACATTACTGTTGAATTTATAGAAAAGACAAGAATAATAAGTGTACTATGAATAATTTGTATACCAAAAAATTTGATAACCTAGATGAAATAAAAAAATTTCTAGAAATGCAAAGCCTACCAAGAATGAATCATGAGCAAATAGAAAATGTGAATAGATCTATAATTAGTAGAGATGTTGAATCAGTAATCAAAAATCTGCCAAGAAGGAAGATTTGGACCAGAGGCGTCACTGGTAAATTTTATCAAACATTTGAAGAATAATTAACACCAATCCTTCTCAATCTCTTCCAAAAAATTGAAGAAGGAACATTTCCTAACTCATTCTATCAGGCCAGCATTACCCTGATATCAAAGCCAGATGAAGACAAAACAAGAAAAGAAAAATACATACCAATATCCCATATGAATATTGATTCAATAATACTCAACAAAATACTAGTGAATCAAATTAAGTAGCATATTAAAAGGATTACACACTATAACAACATGGGCTTTATTCTGTGGTCCAAGGATTGTTGAACATATGAAAACAAATTGATGTAGTAAATCATATTAATAGAATGAAGGAAAAAACACATAATCATCTAAATTCATACAGGAGAAGCATTTGACAAAATTCAACACGTATTCTTGATTTTTTTTTTAATTTAACACACTAGGTGATATAGTTTGGTTTCCTTGACCCCATTAAATCTCACTTGATTCCAAGTGTTGTTGGAGTTGGAACCTAATAGGAAGTGTTTGAGTAAGGAGTAGATCCCTCATGAATGGCTTGGTGCTGTCCTCAGTAATGAATGAGTTCTTGCTCTGTTAGTTCCCATGAGAACCAGTTGTTTAAAAGCCTGGCACCACTATCCTCCCTTTTCTCTTACTTTCTCTCTCTTACCATGTGACCTCTGCACATATTGACTTCCCTTCCCCTTCTACCATGAGTGTAAACAGCCAGAGGCCTTTCACCAGAAGCAAATGCTGGCACCATTCTTCTTGTGCAAACTGCAGAACTATGAGCTAAATAAACTTCTTTTCTTTATAAGTTACTCAGCATCAGGCATTCCTTTATAGCAACACAAAATGACTAAGACACTAGGAATAGAAGGAAACTACCTCAACAAAATAAAGACCATATATTAAAATCCCACAGTAAATATCATACTCAATAATGAAAGACTTAAGACTTTTCTTCTAAGACGGGGAAGAAGAGAAGGATGACTGATTTTGTGAGTTCTATTCAATATAATAATGAAAGTTCTAGCCTGAGCAATTAGGCAAGACAAAAAAGTAAAAGTCATCCAAACTGGAAAGAAGGAACTAGAATTCTCTCTGTTCACAGATGACATGATCCTATGTGTAGAAAACCCTAAAGATTTCACGTAAAACTCTTATAACTAATAAATGAATTCAGGAAATTTCCAGATTATAAAATCAACATCCCCCAAATTCAGTTATATTTCTATATAATGACAAAAAGAAGTCTAAAAAGAAATTTAAAAAAAACAATTGCACTTACAATAGCATCAGAAAGCATAAAATATGTAGGAATAAACTTAACCAAATAGGTGAAAGACTTGTACAATGAAAAATACAAAATATTGCTTTAAAATTAAAGACATAAATAAATGGAGAGATGTCTCATGCTAATGGATTGGAAGACTTAATATTTTAATACTGTTAGGATGTAAATACTACTCAAAATAATATACAGATTCAGTGCAATCGCTACCAAAAATCAAACACTTTTTAAAGAAATAGAATCATCTTTCCTAAAATTAATATAGAATCAATCTAAAAGGATCTGAGTAATCAAAATAATCTTGAGAAAGAACAAAGTTGGAAGTCTTACACTTCCTGGTTTCAAAACTTGCTACAAAGCTACTGTATTTGTCTGCTTGGGCTACTATAACAAAATACCATGGACTGGGTGGCCTAAACAATAGAAACGTATTTTCTTACAGTTCTGAAGACTGGAAGTCCAACATCAAGGTGCAAACAAGCTTGGTGTTTGGTGAGGGTTCTTGCTTTGTGTTGCAGACGGCTGCCTTCTTGCTGTGTGCTTACAGGACCTCTTCTTCATGTGCACGCTGGGTGGGGTGGAGGGAGGAGAGAAACCTCTAAATATCTACATGAGAAAACATGAAGTTGGACCATTGTCTTATACCATATACAAAAATAACTCAAAATGAATCAAAGAACTAAATGTAAGAGCTAAAATTGTAGAACTCTTAAAAGGAAATACAGGGGAAAAACTTCATGGCATTAAATTTGGCAATGATTTCTTGGATATGCCACCCAAAGTGCAGGTAACAACAAAAAATAGATAAATTTGACTTCTCTAAAATTAAAAACATTTGTGCATTAAAGGAGACTATCAACACGGCATAAAGGCAATGCACAAAATAAGAAAATATTTACAAATCTTATATCTGATAAAGGGTTAATATCCAGAATATATGAAGAACTCCTACAACCAAACAACAACAAAAAAAGCAAGCAATCTAATTTAAAAGTGAGCAAAGAAAATCATACTGAATGGGCAAAAGCTGGAACTATTCCCTTTGGGAACTGGACCAAGATAAGTATGCTCACTTTCACCACTCCTATTTAACATAATACTGGAAGTCCTAGCCAGAGCAATCAGGCAGGAGAAAGAAATAAACAGTATCCAAATAGGAAAACAAGAAGTCAAACTATCTCTTTTTGCCATAGATGTGATTCTATACATAGAAAACCCAAAAGATTCTGCCAAAAGGCTTCTGGAACTGACAAAGGAATTCAGTACAGTTTTTAAAAATTTTGTAGAGATGTTGTCTTGCTATGTTGCCCAGGCTGGTCTTGAACTCCTGGCCTCAAGTGATCCTCCTGCCTTAGCCCCCCAAAATGCTGAGATTATGACAGAAGTCACCTCACCGGGCCTTCACCGTCCAACTTTCTATCACTACCTTCTGCTCTACATCTTCAACCACGACCATTTGTGCCTTTTATTTGGTTACAAACAAATACCACTAAACTTTACATATATTTTTCTAAACTATTAGTTCATAACCTACAAAAATATTACTGGCCCTGTCACCTTGACCTAATTAATACACCAAAATATTGTTATAATAAAATATATATAATTTATGCTTAAAGCACACTTTACAATGCCACTGAAGATGTTGTTAGGGATCCTGAAAATTTCAGATCTATTTTCTTGCCTAATACCATATAAATAGGGGACTTGATTATAACTGGCTGACAAAAACTTTGTATACTTCCACATATTTCCCTCATTTTTACTCTCATAATAAAATGTTTTAGAAGCTGTTTAGGGCAACTTTTGTGCTAATCTCTGAACATCTCATCTACACTTCAGGCCACTCAAATGCCCCAAATAATTGAACTCAAAATGGATGGCAAGACATCAAGGAATAAATTGTAATGTATTTTTTGTATTAATGCTGTCGTGGCCCATTGTTGAGGTACTGGTTAGAGGCCTATGAGTTCCTCTTCTTGGGATGTTGATTAACTCCTTACTCTAACCACTTCCTTTATCAGGTGTTCATGCTCTGGGCCACTTCAAATCAGCTCTAACCACCTAGGGGCCAGGTATAGACAGCTAGGGACAGCCCTTATACCCTGGAGCCTGAGAAATTACTGAAATTAGCCAAGGAGGCAGTAAAACCTAACTAATTCCACCCACTTGCCATAAGTAAGCTACTCCTTACAGCTCCAATTTGCTGTTACCCAGATGCAACCCCCGTGTGGCCTTGCCTGGTAGCCTTCTCTAGTTTGGAGCCATAAGTAATAAAAGTTCTGCCTCCATTTTTCCAAGTGACTGTATGTTGTGTCTTGCCATCAAAATAATCTTAAAATCTTATAAAACAACACTAAATTACACCATATACAATAATTAACTCAAAATGAATCAAAGATCTAAATGCAAGAGCTAAAACTATGAAACCCTTAGAAGAAAGCAAGCGGGTAAATCTTCATGACCTTGGATTTGGTAATGGATTTTTAGATATGACACCAAAACCATGAACAACTGGAGAAAAATAGATACATTGGACTTCTTCAAAATGAAAAACCTTTGTGCAAAAAAGGACACTATTAAGAAAGTGAAAGAGAGCTTATAGAATGGGAGGAAATATTTACAAACCATATATCTGATATGGAACTAATATCCAGAATGTATAAAGAACTCTTACAACTCAACAACAAAAAGCCAAACACCCTAATTTAAAAATGGGCAAGAATTATGTAGAAGGTTGAGACTGGATCCCCGCTTCCTTACACCATATACAAAAATCAACTCAAGACGGATTAAAGACTTAAATGTAAAACCCAAAACTATAAAAACCCTGGAAGACAACCTAGACAACACCATCATGGACATAGGAATGTGCAAAGGTTTCATGACAAATATGTCAAAAGCAATTGCATCAAAAGCAAAAATTGACAAACAAAATTTAATTAAACGTAAGGGCTTGTGTATGGCAAAAGAAACTATCAACAGAGTAAACTGACAACCTACAGAATGGGAGAAAATATTTGCAAACTATGCATCTGACAAAGATCTAATATTGAGCATCTATAAGGAACTTAAACAAATTTACATGAGAAAAACAACCCCATTAAAAAGTGGGCAAAGGACATGAACAGACATTTTTCAAAAGAAGACATACATATGGCCTATGAGTATATGAAAAAAAAGCTCAATATCACTGATTAGAGAAATGCAAATTAAAACCACAATAAGATACCATCTCACAGTAGTCAGAATGGCTATTAATAAAAAGTCAAAAATAATAGATGCTAGCAAGGTTACGGAGAAAAGGAAACACTTAGACACTGTAGGTGGGAGTATAAGTTAGTTCGACCATTGTGGAAAGCGGTGTGTCAATTCCTCAAAGAACTAAAAACAGAACTACCATTTGACCCAGCAATTCCATTACTGGGTATGTACTCAGAGGAATATAAATCATTCTACCACAAACGCACATGCACCCTAATGTTTACTGGAGCACTATTCACAATAGCAAAGACATGGAATCAACCTAGATGCCCATCAATGACAGATTGGATAAAGAAAATGTGGTACATATACCCCTGGAATACTGTGCAACCATAAAAAAGAATGAGATCATGTCTTTTGCAGGAATATGGTTGGAGCTGAGGGCTATTATCCTCAGCAAACTAATGCAGGAACAGAAAACCAAATACCACATGTTCTCACAAGTGGGAACTAAATGATGAGAACTCATGAACACAAAAAAGGGAACAACAGACACTGGGACCTATTGAGGGTGGAGGGTGAGAGGAGGATGAGGATTAAAAAACTACATATTAGGTACTATGATTATTATTTGGCTGATGAAATAATCTGTATACCAAACCCCTGTGACATGTAATTTGCCTATGAAACAAACCTGCACATGTGTCCCCAAACCTAACATAAAAGGTAAAAAATAAAAATTGGCAAAGCACTTGAATAGATATTTCTCCAAAGGAGATATATGAATATCCAACAAACCCAAGAAAAGATACTCAATATAATGGGTCATTAAGAAAACGCAAATCAAAACCACTTTTCTCCCACTAGGATGATAAATATAAAAAATAGAGATTAGCAATTGTTTGCAAAGATATGGTAAAATTGGAACCTTGGTGGTAGGAATGCAAAATGTTACAGCTACTGTGGAACAGTTTGGTGGTTCCTCAAAAATGTAAACAGAGAATTACCATATGAACCAACGATTACAGTCCTAGCTATATATGCAAGAGAAATAAAGACATACACCCACACAAAAGCTTATACATAATTGTTTATGGCAGCATTATTCACCACAACCAAAAGGCAAAAACAATCCAAATATCCATCAACAGATAAATGAATAAACAAAATGTGGTATGCATATAATATTAATCCACAAAAAAGAATGAAGTATTGCACATGATACAACGTAGATGAACCTTGAAAATATTATGCTAAGTGAAAGAGGCCAGACACAACAAGTCACATATTGTACAATTCCATTTATAGGAAATATCTAGAATAGGTAAATTCATAAAGACAGAAAGCAGATGAGTCATTGCTACGGACTAGGGGAAAAGGGGAATTAAGAATGACTGCTTAATGGGTATGGGGTCTCTTTTCAGGTTGATGAAACTGTTTTGGAACTAAATAGAGGTGATGGTTATACAATATTTTGAGTGTACTATACATGTCACTGAATTATACTGTTTAAAATGGTTAATTCTATGTTATGTGAATTTCTCTTTAAAAAAGAGAATAAAGATAGCACGATTTGAAAAAATGTATACAGAAGTATATTCTTTAGGTCAATGGCCTTCATCTTTTTAATATTACGTACCCCTTTGAACATCTAATGAGAGCAATGGACCCTTTTCTCAGCAAATGTGCACGTACAATAAAAATGTATATATCCAGTCTGGGTGCGGTGGCTCATGCCTGTAATCACAGTGCTTCAGGAGGCTGAGGTGGGGAGCTTACTTGAGGTCAAGAGTTAGAGACCATCCTGGGCAATGTAGGGAGGTCCCATGTGTACAAAAATTTACAGAAATTAGCTGGGAGTGGTGGCGTGCACCTGTAGTCCCAGTTACTCCAAAGGCTGAAACTAGAAGATCCCTTGAGCCCAGGAGTTCAAGGCTACAGCGAACTACGATTGCACCACTGAACTCCAGCCCGGACAACAGAGTGAAACCACCACCACACACACACACACACACACACACACACACACACACACACACAATTTTGAACATAATTTTAGGGGATTCATAGGTTAATAATGCCTGAACCCAAGGAATAGATGAACTGTCTTTAACATGGCTCAGCTGCTATTTGTCCCTTTCCCTTCCCATCTCTTTCTCAAGTTGTTTCTTCTTTCTGTCCTTACCTTATGGTTTCCTCTTTTTCATGATGTCAACTTGCTTATATAAAATAAAAACATACATCCACACGAAAACTTACAAGTGATTGTTTACGGCAGCATTATTTACAACAGCTAAAAGGTGAAAACGACCCAAATATCCATCAACATATGATGGATAAACAGAATGGGGTGTGCACATAGAACAAAATATTATTCAGGTTCCCAGGGTACAGAGCTTCTTCTCACAAGAGTGTACATACTCCACTACTTCCTAAACATATGCAATTCTGCATACCATTTCAGGTGGCCCACAGACTTCATCAGTTGGGAATATTTGGTCTAGGTCAATATGGACTGCATGGCAGACACTGGTCTAAATTTGCTGAGACAGTCATAGGTTAGTATGGACTGGCAGGCAGCAACCCTGCATCAAGGCCAGACTGCCTCTGGGTTCCTGGAAGACACAGAGTTTGGGGGTGGTAGGCACTGTGAATAAGGGCAGAGAGCAGGCAGGGGACTCTCCCCCAGCAATCACTTCTTCAGGCCTCATGAACACTCTTAGCTGCAAGAGTCTAGAATAGATTTGTTCTGGTTTTCTAGTGGCATGAACAGCGCTTCACTCTGCTGGGGCTTGGTTATCCCTGTGGGAATTAGGGGGAGGGAGTAGGGAAGGAGCCGAAGTCATTTACTCATATCACCACCTTGGTCACCTGTCCAGGTATATTCTTGGAGTGAGCAACAGAGTCATGTGCCTGAATGCAGGTGATGAGAAATTCTGGAATATGAGAGGGGGTGGAGGACAACACCTTCCCCTGATCTTGGCAGGGCAGGGAGGATAGGACCATTTGTGCATCCATCACATCTGCTGCCTTGGTCTCACAGCTCTTCCCTTTGCCTAGAGCTAAACCTTTGAATGAAAATAGCCATGGGCCAAATTTTTTAAAGTGAAAATTTTCAATTTTCTGTCAACCATCAGATTCCAGGGAGTCTATTTATCCCTTGGTAATTGTTTGGGAACATTAAGTGTGCGTGTGTGTGTGTGTGTGTGTGTGTGTGTATTTTAAATAGAACATGAGAGAACCAGCTATTTATGAAAATTTTTTGAATGTACACTTTATTTGCTGCCAATTGAATTCCTTGTGTATGTGGCAAAAGTTAATATTATGAACTTAATTCGGTCTCTCTTCTGAGTAGAAAATTTTGAGTTATTTTACGTTTTTCTCTCTTTTAAACACTTTCTCCTAAATGAAATAGCGTTATTTAATTTTGTGCTTGTAAGAATAACCCATGCTGAGGGGAGTGAATTAAATAAGACTGAAAAACATATTTAAAGAAATAAAATCCCTATTTTAACTACTTGTATCCCTACTTGACAATCCACCTTATACCCATTATGAGAAGATCTGGTCCACGGGCAGAATGAACATCAGTGGCTGCGTGTAGAATTAGATCAAGTAGGTGCCTTCGGATAAAAGGAGAGAAAGAAAAAAAAAATCCTCCTAGATGTATCAGCGGCCAATAGCTGTAGAAGAAAGTGCAGCCCCTCCCTGATAACCACAGAAGAATAAATACACACTACACAGAGAAAGGTCCACATTTGACCTCTGGGATTAGCAAAGACCAAAGGGCCCCATGCCGTGGGGCGAGAAAGAGGGCTGTGGGGGGCGGGGGAGCGCGGGGAGCTCAGACGGAGAGACTAGTGAAGGGAAGAAGTGGGCTGGCTCCTGACGCACTTTCTGCGGGTGGGAGGGGAACTAGGGACCCGAGCCCACTGGTGACGTTTTTCTCACGTGGTCAGAAGCCGACGTGTGCAGAAGTCCCTCTCCTCCAGGTACCAGATCCCTGTTTCCGTGGAGGAAGGCAGACAGACTTCAGACTGAGAGACAGAGAAGGCAACTGCCCTACAGCCCTGCAGGTCGGTACAAGCTGGGGACCCCTGAGGTAGGGATGGTAATTGTCACAGGCTACAGAGGATCAGATCTGCTTTCTAGATACCGCCCCATTCCACCCCTATTCATTTTGGCGCAGAAATTTTTTTGTGTTGGGCAAGAGGTATTCGTACCGGCTCTTATTTACCTGGAGAAGTGCAGGCTTCTGGCAGAAGGAAATGTGAGAAAGAGTCATTTCCCAGAGATGGCTACGAACCCATCGCCGCGCGTGGATCCCTGTGGTCGGGATGTCAGAGGGCAAAGACCGGAGCGGGTCCAGGACTGGATCGTCTTTACTCCTTTCCCGATGCTCACCCATTTGGTGCAAGAAATGGAGGGCTTGGTGCGCGGCGGGGAGGTGGGAGCGGAACTCAAGAGAGGTCAAGGGTTGAGAATTGGGTACCAGTTGGGAACTCCTAGGAAGCGGGGGACCTGGCGATGACTGATGGAGGAGGAGGAGGACCGGGGAAGAGGACAGCGACAAAACAGCAAGAAAGCGGCCTGATCCCTGCAGGGCAGCGGGAGGCGGGCGCAGTCAGTGACCCCGAGCTGCGGAGGGCGGACCCTGCAACGGGTCCATGCCTGAGTTCCTGGTGTCTTTTCTCCATCCTCCCTCCATTTTGGAGCCGGAAATGGTGGGCTAAGGGGGTCAGGGTAAGGAGGTGCTGTAGAAAAAGGGAGACAGAGGTTTGATCTGGGGATCAGCTCCTTATCTAGGAGGAGTGGCTTCTGAACCAGGGAGGATTGAAATGAGGTAGCAGGAAGACCAAAAATGTTACTGAGTTTGGAAATAATTTGTCTTTTGCATTACAGAAAAATGTGGACTTTCTGTGTATGTGGGGAGGGAGGAGGTGGCAGGAGTGTTTTGGACATTTCTGCCCTGCCCCCTGTCTCTGTCATCACCATTTTCAGAGAAGTGGTGGGCTCTGCTCTTTGAATACCCTGAGGTGAGGGATTTGGAATGTAGAGATCTGAGTGCACCAGAACACTCTGTCTTTGGAACATCCTTATCTGAAACCCCACTCATTTTTGTGCCAGAAAAGTGAGATAAAAATTTGGGAGGAAGATTCAGAAACATAGAAACGGTTTGGAAATCATCTTTCTTGCCTATTTCCCAGAAGTAGAACAATGGAGGCTCTTAAGAAGGAGCTTTGGAGGGGGAATCAGAGAAAGCAAGGGAAAGGGCAAGGAATTGATAAAGGCTGGGAAAGTTTTGACAAATAGGGTCTCAAAGAACCAGTGTCCGAGTTACCAGTCATTCACTTTCTCAGTTTCTCTTTCAACCACCTGTTTTTTGTCTCTGCAGGTCTTCCGGTCTGTGGTTGTGGACGCTAACCCAGATAAGAAAAGGAAAGACCTGCAGTATCAGTGCAGGTCAGTGGGAGAGGACCCTTGGGAGTAGGAGTGACTTAAGCCAGAGCAGAAGTTGGAGAGTCCACTGCCCACCGCCCCTCCTCCAATCCTCCCTCTTGCAGTTTCAGAATACATGACTGCTGTCAAGACCCTAAGGGAATATGGTGATGTATGGCTAGTGAGAATAGAGGGGAAAATAAGAAAGTAAAAGAATGGATGTGTAGCATCTGTGATGCCCCTGGAGGAAAGAAGAGTAGCCCTGAAATCTGAGAACTGGCTATGGTTCTGTTCTTTCTGCAGTTTTACAAGTCTCAAAATTGCAGGCAAGGGGAAAAAGAAGAAAACTGCCTAGGATTCCTACAGGTCAGTGTAAATTGGAACTACCCAGTTAAAATTGGTATGAGCAGGCATAGCCAAGGCCAGAGCAAAGTTTAGGGACCAATATGCTCCTACGCATTGCTCAGCACACTCTCCTTAAATGTAGGGAGAAACATCTGTGTAAGTTTCTATAAGGGAATATGTGTAAGTGTAAAGGAAAGGAAGGAATGTAAAGGTGGGAGTGCACCTGGAAGATGGGATAGGGTCAGGAAAACCCTAAGTCAAGAACAATAAGGACTATTAGGACCTGTGTTTAACCTCCAAAACCCTCAGTATCCTATTCTTCCTTTTGTCTCCTAGGAAAGGCAAAGAAGGGAACATCTCAACATGGAAAAGCTCTGCAAAGAACATGAAGGAAAGCCAGAAAATGAAAGAAACCTAGAAAGTGAGGGAAAGCCTGAAGATGAGGAAAGTACAGAAGAGGAAGGAAAGTCAGACGAGGAAGAAAAGCCGGATGTGGAGGGGAAGACAGAATGCGAGGGAAAGCGAGAGGATGAGGGAGAGCCAGGTGATGAGGGACAACTGGAAGATGAGGGAAGCCAGGAAAAGCAGGGCAAGTCCAAAGGTGAGGGCAAGACACAAGGCGAGGGCAAGCCAGCCTCCCAGGCAAAGCCAGAGAGTCAGCCGCGGGCCGCCGAAAAGCGCCCGGCTGAAGATTATGTGCCCCGGAAAGCAAAAAGAAAAACGGACAGGGGAACGGACGATTCCCCCAAGGACTCTCAGGAGGACTTACAGGGAAGGCATCTGAGCAGTGAGGAGATGATGAGAGAATGTGGAGATGTATCAAGGGCTCAGGAGGAGCTAAGGAAGAAACAGAAAATGGGTGGTTTTCATTGGATGCAAAGAGATGTACAGGATCCATTCGCCCCAAGGGGCCAACGGGGTGTCAGGGGAATGAGAGGTGGAGGTAGGGGCCAGAAAGACTTCGAAGATGTCCCATATGTTTAATGTCTTTGGCCTTTAATTCTGATTTCTCTGATGGGAATATTGCCAGACCTGCTTTCCCTGGCAGGCATTTGCCGGGCTATGTGCTTTAACCTTAAGCTGATACTTTCCTTTAGCTGTCACACTTGTTACCAGCAGACTTTTGACCTACCTACAGTGCTCTGTCTTTTAGTAGAGGATTTTCACCCATGTGCATGGAATAAATGTTCATGGTACATTGTAAAATAACAATAAAAAAGAGTTTTCAGAACCACATATACAGTATCAGTCCATTTCTGAAAAAGATATATATGTTTACATAATACATCCTTACATGGGGGACACTATGCAATTGAGTAGACCAAAGAGAAATAATGATTTTCTTTGTGTGGTGGGACTGGAAATTATTCTTTTTCTCATCTGCACTTTTTAAAATCTAAAAACACAGGTTATTTTTGTTATAAAGGAAGTAATAGAAGGTAAACAAGATAGGAAAACAATAAATACTAGGCAATCAAAAGAACTATTCATTCAGCATATGAAGGTAGTGGAGACACTTAATTCTTTCTGTCAGAACACAAAATGATAGATAAAACTCACATTACCCCTGGGACTTGAAGCCGGAGGAATCAACCTGGTAGTTACTATAGATTCATTGCTGTAAGAGACAGCCTTGTGTGAAATGGGGCTAAAACTTACCTCCCAGGGCCGTGGAGTAGATCAGATGTGACACGAGCCTGTGGCCTATGTTAGGCTGGCTCCTGCCTGCTCCCCTGCACTAGCAGTACCAGGTCAGACAGATGTTGAGGGTGGGGAGTGTTGCTGAGGGAGGTCTCACCTGTGCCTACAAATAGATACAGGAAGCTGAGAGGGAGGTGCCACTTTCCCCTGGGTAATTTCACATCTGTTGGGTATTGTGACCCCTCTCCAGGGTCCTGTACCCTCTAAGGCCCCCATTGTTGCTGGTGAGCTAGAGTTTTCAAGGTAACAAAGCCTTTTAGATTCACCTGAAGTCCCTGGTGAATTGAATCCCCAATAGGTTCCTTTCTGAATTGTGGAGAATGGCCCTCTTCTCTCTTTACAGTTACGTTAATACTGACATGAAATGTGGGGAAAAATGCTTCATAAAATCTTAACTAATATATTTGTCAGGCATTATAATTACCCCACTAGACTCACCCTTTAATGCAAAGATTTTGTTACTCCATAGCACATAATAGAAGCTTAAAAAGTAACTATGGGCCGGGCGCGGTGGCTCAAGCCTGTAATCCCAGCACTTTGGGAGGCTGAGGTGGGCGTATCACCAGGTCAAGAGATTGAGACCATCCTGGCCAACATGGTGTAAACCCGTCTCTACTAAAAATACAAAAATTAGCTGTGTGTGGTGGTGTGTGCCTGTAGTCCCAGATACTTGGGAGGCTGAGGCAGGAGAATTGCTTGAACCCAGGAGGCGGAGGTTGCAGTGAGCCGAGATTGGGCCACTGTACTCCAGCCTGGCGCCTGGCGATAGAGTGAGACTCTGTCTCAAAAAAAAAAGAAAAAAAAAAAAAGTAACTATGTTAATTATTGAGTCAGAAGGCTTCAGTCCTTGGCCCAGTTCTGCCTAGATTGAATACATAGCCTTGAAACTGTAATTTTTATTCTTTAGCAACAGAAACTTGTCACTTCAAAAGGAATACAGCGGGAGATGGATTATATAAAAATTCATTGTTAAATGATTTTAACATTGGGTATAGTAGTGTTTTTCCAAGTTTGCTACTTACTAGCAGACCTTCTGCATAGAAATCACCTATCATGTTGAAAATGCAGCATCCTCAGACCCAATGCATCAGAATCTCTTTTGATCCACAATGTGTGTGTGGGGGGGGCGGGGGGTGTACATGTGTCTTTTACTTTTATCTCATATTCATTTTTATCAAATGAATATACACACAAATTTTTTAAATCCTATAGTACGAGTTTTTTTGTTGTTGTTGTTAAAAACTGCAGTTTTCCTTGCTATTCCACATTTCCACTCCCCAGAGGCTACTACCGTAGGCAAGTACCACAAACATCTTGTTTTATTCTGGCATTTACCTCCATATTTCTGAATAATATGTGTATGCTGCTATTTCTTGTTTTAGCAGCTTTATTAAAAGGTAATTTGGGTACCATAAAATTCACCCTTTTACAGTATACAATTCAGTGGTTTTTAGTATATTAGCAGACTTCTGAAGTCAATATCACTACCTGGTTCCAGGATATTTTCATCACCTTAAGAAGAAATCCCACATCCATTAGCACATGATGTCATGCCCACTCTCCTGTTCCCCTAGCATCTGGCAAGCACTGACCTCCTTTCTGTCTCTATGGATTTGCCTATCCTGGACATTTCATATTAATTGAATAGCACAATATGTGGCCTCTTGTGTCTTGCTTCTTTCACTTACCATAATATTTTCGAGGTTCGTTCATGTTGTAACACATATCATTACTAAACATTTGTATACAAATTTTGTGTGTAGATATATTTTTTATTCTCTTGGTTATACACCTAGGAGTGGAATTGCTAAGTCATGATAACTCTATATTTAAATTTTGAGAAACTTCCAAACTGTTTCCCAAAGCAACCATGGTAGTTGACAATCCTACCAGCAGTGTAGGAAGTTTCTAATTTCTTCATATCCTCACCAACACTTGTTATTGCCTGTAGTTTTCATTAAAGCCATCTTAGGGGATATGAAGTGGCATCATACTCTGGTTTTGATTGGCATTTTTCTAATTGCTAATGATGTTCATCATCTTTTTATGTGCTTATTGGCCATTTGCATCTCTTCTCTGGAGAAATATGGATTCAGATCTTTTGTCCCAAAAATTGGATTGTTTTCTTATTGATGAGTTATAAGAGTTCTTTGTTTATTCTGGATATAAGTCTCTTATCAGATATATGACTTGCAACTGCTATTTCTTGACTGTTCATTTTAGTTATTAAGATTTTCTGATAGGATAATGGAGCAATTCTTTCTTACCATTGTAACCCCCATTATCTATTGCCTACCCCCAGTATAGCTTTACCACATACAATGTTTATTTTAGCAAGCATCCCAGTGACTCTGTTGCTTAACTTTGAGGACCATTTGTGTGTTTGTCAGGTTAGGCTAAGCTTATGCTGGGGTAGCCAACAACTCAAAAACCTCAGTGGCTTAACACAACAAAAGTTTCTCAAACTTTATAAAGGTTGGGGATAGAGAAGCTCTGCTCCTCATAGTCTGTCAGGGATCCATTGCAGCAAAGAAAAAGAGTGTATGAGGATCTCACCGTCACTTTTCTATACTGTGGTCTAGAAATGGCATAAATCACCACTATTCAGAGCCCACTTCTTCATATTTCTAGCTCCTTTAATTTTGAGAAGATTTCTGAGAGGGCTATTATTTATGCCCTCTATATAGGTGACTGAACTGAGGCTCAAAGACGAAAGTGATTTATTAAATGTTCCATACCAATAAAGAGAAGAGCCCAGATTGAAATCCAGGTTTATCTGGCTCTAATGCAATAACTCTTAACCAGTTTCCTTTCCTTTTTTTTTTTTTTTTTTT
>NW_016107973.1:682631-685193 GCF_001604975.1 Cebus imitator | reverse complement strand
GTGATCCACCCACCTCGGCCTCCCAAAGTGCTGGGATTACAGGCATGAGCCACCGCACCCAGCCAGTTTCCTTTTCTAAGCCAAGGATTTCATTTTCACTTTATTGTTCAACCAGTCCTTTAGGATGTCAGAAAAGTGGTACAGTTTCCTTGGATGACAAACATAAAAAACAAGGTTCACAATGGCATTGCTTCCTCCATCATCAATGCCTTAGAAAGGCATTTTCACACCAATTCACAGCTTGATTACACTGGCTCCCAAATTGCGAACTGTTTCTGCAGTGAATGTGGGTGTTCAGACAGGTGGTAGCATCCCTTTTTGTTTGAATTGTAGGAACACATGCTCCTATAGCCAAGGTCTTTTTGCTTGGGGTTCCTTAAATTTTGGGGCCTGAATTGACTCAAACATCAGAAGCATTGTTCTAAGCAAAGACAGAACTGAAATCACCACATAAACACCAAAACAGGCCCAGGCACAATCAAGGCTCTTCTGAGAGTCTGAGCAAAATGGGTTGGAATTATTTTTCCAACTACATCCGTACCCTAATTGTCCTAGGGGATGTTTCACTGCATTCTGAGAGAATGGTTCAACCCTCCTACCTTAACCCCAGATTATCTTGTCAAATTCAGATTGTAGCTGGCTGTGACAAGGACAAACGCTTTAATTTTTTATGCTGTTAAGTTTTATATCCATCGCTACAAAAGTCTCCTACATAACCCAAAAGGAAAGAGGACAGGGAAAAAATGCAAAGCTTTATGACAGAAAAATGAAAGCAGTTCTTAACACTGGATACTATTGAATCTATCACCAGTCCACTCAAGCCAATAGACAATGGATAATGTTACTAAGCACAACCATATAATAGAGGATATGTACTTTACTTCTCCCTTACTTCTCTCCCAAACCTAAGAAATGCTTTTGGGATAAGGAGAAGAGCTCACACTTGAAGGGTCACAGTATTTTTCCCAGATAGACATAAGTTCTCATCCTGCCTTGAGCTATCTGTTGCAGAAGCTAAATCCTAGATGAGTGTTTCCAACAATCTTCCTAAGAATAGACTCCAACTGCCTGTCCACTATAAGCCCCTAGAGAAAAAGGGTATATGTTGCTTATGGGAACCAAAGGGAACCTTAAATTGAATATACTACTTAAGTTGTAAAATGAACAAGACAATTGCCAGGTTCAGCTCAAAACGGAGAGCTGAAAAGAATATAACTTATACATTTACAATGGGAGAAAAGTTGGATAAACTGCAATATAACAATTTTTCTTAAAACCACCAGAGAACTCAGATCACAGAGCAAATAATTATCCTCAAATCTAGAGAAAGACACTTGGAGGGAGAAATAGTGGTAACCAAGCATTTCCTTACCTGAAATAAATACAACCAAATGCCACGTAGGTCAGCTAAAAAATTGAGCTAGAAATTGTTAATTGATTTCTAAAGATTGAGTGAGAGCCAGCATGAGAGTATGTGGTCTCTGAGGGTCACAGACATAAAGGAATTTGCACCCTCCATCAGCCTTATCTCTAGAAACTCCACTAGATGTTCCCAGGGAAGATCAGTGGGAATCCAAAAACAGCTGGCCCCATAGTGCCAGCTAAGAGAGGGAAATAGCAGACCCTGCTGACCTTTCAACTAGATCCATCTCTCTCTTAGTAAACAAAAGCCTTAATCTGCAGGAAGAAGGACAACAAACCCATGTCATGAAGTTACTGGTAGAAATCCACTGCAGCTGATAAAAGGAAACAGAAAAAAAAAAAAAGCTATTTGAAGGGGAGGGTGAAGGCATATGTGCTAGGTCCAGCATTATGTGTGGAAGAGAGGTATGAACACATGTGAAGTCTACACCACCAAAACTCAGACTCTCAGTGCTTACCTAAGGTGAAGACCTGATCAGAACATCGGAGAATGCTGTTTCTGTTCCCCAACACCATGTTAACAAATATTGAGTAAAAATATAGTGAATGACAGCAAGAGCCATATCCTTCCTGGGGAGCAGTAGAAAGGGAAAATGTAAAGCCATGTGGAACGAAGTAGATACATATGGGAGAAAAAAAACTGTCAAACTCAGCCCAACTTCTGAGTAGATTTAAGCAAACCTCCCCACTAAAACTTAGCAGAAGGAAAGACATAGACATACCCAAGCATAAAATCTATTTACCTCAACAGTTACTGTCTTATACATAATCCAGCTTTCAAGTACAAATTATAAAAAACACAAAAAGACAAGAAAATAAAACATTCTGAACAGACAAATCAATCATCAGAACTAGGATCAGATATGACAGATTTTGGAACAATAAGACCAAGAATTTAAAATAACCATGATCCACTGCCATGGCAACATGAGGAGGTCTGAGGATACACTCCTAAGTAAAACTGGTGAAAGAACATAACTATTTAGACTCTTTGGAAATGGTCCTAAGGGCAAATAAAGAAACATTTTGCCAAGAATATCTACTAAACTTAATAAGATGAAATTTGTGGCATTTGAACCAAGATTTTCTCCTTTTCTTCTCACTACCAATTCAGCACGATGAAAGCACTTCAGAAGGGTA
>NW_016107973.1:677866-681106 GCF_001604975.1 Cebus imitator | reverse complement strand
AAAAAAAAAAAAAAAAGGCTATCTCTGCAAAGAAGTCTAAATTCAATTCCATGAACCTGTGGAGCATTCTGTGCCCTAGCGCACTGTCAAAAACAACAGAGCAATCAACCAGCACTTTGTGTAGCTCAACAGTCAGGTGTATCCAGGGAAAGAGATGGTAAAAGACAAAATTGCAAAAACCCAGATTGACTGTGGACAAATCAAGGCTGTGCCCTAATATTCTATAAATACATACTTGCTTTCTTTTCTTTTTTCATCTTCCATACAAGACATAAAATTATATAAAATAACAATGATGACAATGGTTGGATTTATAATATTTATACATTATAACATTTATAGATGTAATATGAAAACAACAATATCACAAAGAGTGGGAAATGGGAATAGAGCTATATAGAAGTGAGGTTTCTATATCTCAATAGAGTTAATTAGTATAAATCTGAAGTAGATTCTGATAAGTTAATATGTATATGCCAAATCCTAGAGAAGCCAGTAAGAAAATAATTCAAAAAATATAATGAAAAAATTATTAAAGACATTAAAATGCTTCCTCAAAACATACTCACTAAATGCAGGAAGAAAGCAAAAAAGGAACAAAAAAGAACGAAGACATATGATAGACAAAATGTAAGGTGGCAAACATAAATCCAATTATATCAACAATAACATTAAATGTGAAGGATTAAACAATTCAAACAAGAGGCAGAGATTGTCAGACTGGATTTTTAAAAATATCCAACTGTATGCTGTCTACAGAAGTCACACTTTAGATTCAGAGACACAAATAGATTGAAAGTAAAAGGATATATGCATACACACATATGTACATGCATATACATACATATATATGTATATACTGTAAACAACAAAAATAAAGCTAGAGTAGATATACTATTATCTGATAAAATGGAATTTAAAATAAAAAGTATTACTGGAGATAAAGAGTGATGTTTTATAGTGATAAAATTCATTTCAACAGAAATATGATGCAAACCATCAGAAAGATACAAGAGCATTACACATATATGCAATTAGCAACTGGGCCCCAAAATGAATGAAGCAAAAGGTGACAGAATTTACAGAAAAAACAGAAAATTTAGCTATCATAATTGAAGAGTTCAATATTCTATTTTCAATAGTGAATAGAACAACTAAGCACAAGATGAAAAATCAAATTTGAACACTGAAAAAATACTGCAAGCTAACCATATCAATAGAAAAAAACAAATGACCCGCACTCTTCTCCAAAAATGCAGAAAATAATTTGACAAAATCCAACACCCTCTCATGATTGCAACAAACATGCAACAAATTTTGAATAGAAGAAAAGTTTCTCAACTTGATTAAGGGCATCTACAAAAATCCCACTGCTAATATCATAGTTAGTGGTGAAACATTTGATGTTTCCCCCTAAAATGTAGAAAAAAACCAAGAATATCTCCTCTTATGACTATTCAACATCATACTGGAGGTTTTAGACAGGGCAATTAGACAAGAAATAGAAAGAAAGGGCATTCACATTGGAAAAGAAGAAGAAAACATTTTTATTTGGAGATGACATGATCTTGTATTAATATATAGAAAAAGTAAGGAATAAACTAATAAACTATTAAAATTAATATACAAGTTTAGCATGTTGTAGCATACAAAATCAACATACAGAAACCAATTGTGTTTGTTTATGGAATCAGTAATTGGACTGAAAATGAAATTAAGCATACAATCCTGCCACTTGCGCCTGTAATCCCAGCACTTTGGGAGGCCAAGGCAGGCGGATTATGAGGTCAGGAGTTCAAGACCAGCCTGACCAATATGGTGAAACTCTGTCTCTACTAAAAATACAAAAATTAGCCAGGCATGGTGGAGCATGCCTGTAGTCCCAGCTACTTGGGAGTCTGAAGCAGAAGAATTGCTTGAGCCTGGGAAGTGGAGGTTGCAGTAAGCCAAGATCACACCACTGCACTCCAGCCTGGGTGACAGAGTGAGACTCCATCTCAAAATAAATAAATGAATAAAATTTCATTTACCATAGCATCAAAAAGAATAAAATACTTAGGTATGAAATTCATAAAAGAAGTGCAAAATTTGTAACTTGAAAACTACAAAGCACTGTTGAACGAAACTAAATATCTAAATAAAAGGAAAGGCAACTTATGTTTAAGGATGGGAAGACTTAATACCATTAAAATAATAATACTTTCCATTGATCTACAGACTACATTCTATTCCATTGATCTAAGTGTCCATCCTTATGCCAGTACTTCATTGTCTTGATCATTGTGCTTTGTAGTAAGTTTGAAATCAGAAGTGTAACTCCTTCCAATTTTGCTTTGTTTCTTCTGGTTTGTTTATTTTGAAAACTTTTTGATATTCAGGATTCCTTGAAATGAAATATGAATTTTAGAATTAGCTTGTCAAATTCTTTTTAAAAATTCCAGCTGGGATTCTGACAGGGATTGCATTGAATCTATAGATCAAAATATTTAGTGTCTTCATTATTATTATCTACACCCAAGACCATGTAATTTCCAAATAGCATCATTTTTCTTCTGCCTTTCCTATCTGGATTTAAAAAAAAATTTCCCACTACTTTTATTTAGTAAAGCAATGGAAGTCCTAGTCCATGAAGTAAGGCAAGAAAAAACAAATAAAAACCATACAAATGGGAAAAGAAATACAACTGGGTTCACAGGCAACATGATTATCTATGTAGAAAATCCTAAAGAATTCTTGAAAGATTTTAGAACTCTTAGGTGAATTTAGCAAGGTTACAGGATATAACGTCAACCTGTCAATTGTATTTCTATTTGCAAACAAAATGAAAAATTAGAATTTAAAATGGGCGCGGTGGCTCATGCCTGTAATCCCAGTACTTTGGGAGGCCGAGGCGGGCAGATCATGAGGTCAAGAGCTTGAGACCAGCCTGGCCAACATAGTGAAACCCTGTCTCTACTAAAATACAAAAATTAGCTGCCCTAAGTGGCGGGGCCTATAGTCCCAGCTACTCCGGAGGCTGAGTCAGGAGAATTGCTTGAAGCCGGGAGGCGGAGGTTACAGTGAGCCAAGATCGCGCCACTGCACTCCAGCCTGGCGCCTGGCGAAAGAACGAGACTCGCTGGGTGCGGTGGCTCACGCCTGTAATCCTAGCACTTTGGGAGGCCGAGGTGGGTGAATCATCTGAGGTCAGGAGTTCAAGACCAGCCTGGCCATCATGGTGAAACCCCCTCTTTAAAAAAA
>NW_016107973.1:673690-677559 GCF_001604975.1 Cebus imitator | reverse complement strand
TAATTTATTTTATTTTACTTTAAATTCTGTGATACATGTGCAGAATGTGCAGGTTTGTTACATAGGTATACATGTGCCATGGTCGTCTGCAGCACATATCAACATAGGTCATTTAGGTTTCAAGCATGGCATGCATTAGCTTTTTGCCCTAATGCTCTCCCTCCCCTTGCCGCCCACCCCACAACTGGCCCCAGTGGGTGTTGTTCCCCTCCCTGTGTCTATGTGCTCTCATTGTTCAACTCCCACTTGTGAGTGAGAACATGTGGTGTTGGGTTTTCTGTTCCTGTGTTAGTTTGCTGAGAATGATGGTTTCCAGCTTCATCCACATCCCTGCAAAGGGCATGATCTCTTTCTTTTTTATGGCTGCATAGTATTCCATGGTGTATATGTGCCACATTTTCTTTATCCAGTCTATCATTAATGGGCAGTTGGGTTGGTTCCATATCTTTGCTATTATAAATGGTCCTGCAATAAACATATGTGTGCATGTGTCTTTATAGTAGAATGATTTATATTCCTTTGGGTATATATCCAGTAATGGGATTAGAGCAAGTATTTTTGTAGATATCAACAAGCTAGTTGCAAAATTGAAATGAAATGTCAAAGGAAATAGAAAACCAAAACATACTGAAAAAGAAGGACAAAATTGGAGGATACATGTTAACCAATTTTAATACTTTCTATAAAGCTACATTAAGCTAAATGGTTTGGTAACAGAGAAATAATAGATACATAGATCAATAGAACAAGAGAGCTCAGAAATAAACCCACACAAATATGGTCTACTAATATTTGACAAATGAAGAAGGGTAATTCAATGAAGAAAGAATTGTCTTTTCAACAAATGACACTGAAACAACTAAACATCTACCTGCAAAAAAAAAAAAAAGAACCTTATCTCATACATACTATCTTACATGAAAATTAACTCGAATATATCAAAGACCTAAATGTAAAATGTAAAATCATAACATGTCTAGAAGAAAATATAGGAGAAAATCTATATGATCTTAGGTTTGGTGATGAGGTTTTGGATTAATACCAAAAACTAACAACTTTAAAAGCTGGATATCATAAAATTAATAACTTTTGCTCCATGAAAGACACTGTTACGAGAATGAAAATACAAGCCACTCACTAGAAGAAAATATTTGCACATCACATATCTGATATAAGATTTTTATCCAGAAGAAATAAATGACTCTTAAAACCCAATAATAGAAAAGCAAACCCCCCAAAAGGATATGGGAAGTAAAGATATGAACAGAGATTTCATTGAGGTATATATGCAGACAAACAATATGCACATGAAAAGATGCTTAGCATTGTGAGTAATGAGGGAAATACATATTAAAATCACAAATAGATACTGCTGTACACTTAGGATGGTACAAAGTGAACAAACAAATGAAAATCCCCAAATGAAAAAACAACAAATTCTAGTGAGACTGTGGAACAAAAGAAATTCTCATTCATTGCTCTTTGGAATGCAAAATGTTACAGCTAGTTTGGAGATCATTCTGACAATTTATCATAAAGTTAAACATACAATTGCCACACAATCCAGCAATGCCACTTCAAGGTATTTACCCAAGTGAAATTAAAATGTATGTTCATAGAAAAACTTGCACCAAAATATTCATAGCAGCTTTATTCATAATTTCCCCAAACTGGAAATATCCCAGGTGTTCTACAGCTGGTGAAAATATAAACAAATTGTGGTACATCTGTACAATGGAATACTATTCAGTAATTAAGAGGAACAAACTACTGATTCAAGTATGCATCTCAAATATATATTGTTACGTGAAAGAAGCCAGACTCGAAAGAATGTGTATTGTATGATTTCATTTACATGACATTATGAAAAGGCAAATTTATAGGGATGCAAAATAGAGGCTGTCAGGAGTAGAGATGGGAAGAGGGGTTGACTACAAAACACCACACAAGGGGAATTTCAAGATAATAAAACTCTTCTGTATAGGTACTGTGGTGGTAGATGCATGACTTTGTGAATGTGTCAAATTCCACAGAACTGCCAAAACATGAAAGGTGACTTTTGCTTTATGTCAATTAAAAATATATCAAAAATTAGGTTGTAGGCAGAACCCAAAATGGAAAGCAAACTGTGGCACATGAATCTCATTGTATCACAGATGTATGACATAACTTCACTGAAAAGGGTGTGGAAAAAAGGAGCTGACCTAAGTTGCTTTGGAAACCACTGTTTTGACTACATATTGTAAAACTCAAGAAAGAACTGTACATAAATGTTGTATTCTGGTTGGGAAGTTTATTTCTCACAGGGGTACATGATAGCCATTTTAAACTACTTTATACACTAGAATTAAATAAGTAAATAAATGATAGACAAGAAGAACCAGGTTTCTCACTGCCAGAGACAGAAGGTAAAAATAAGCAAGAGATGAGAAAGCTAAATGAATACCTCTGATACTAGATTAGAATCAATGTGTCAATATGAACTTGTGTATGTGCATATGTAATTAATATATATGCAAGTATGTGTGTATAAACAGTTTAGTATATATATGTATGTATATGTATCTACTTGTTCTATCAGCTGAGAAGTTCTAGAATCCATGACACCCCAATAGTAATCAGCACAATCAACACCCAGATCTCTTTTTTTATGTAGATAAATTGGATTTTTTTTTATTATACTTTAAGTTCTGGGGTACATGTGCAGATCGCAGGTTTGCTACATAAGCATACAAATGCTATGGTGGTGGTTTGCTGCATCCATTGCCCCGTCACCTACATTAGGTATTTCTCCTAATGCTATCCCTCCTCAATCCCCCCACCCCTTGCTATTCCTCCCCTAGACCCCCACCCCTTAGGTCCTGGTGTATGATGTTCCCCTCCCTCTGTCCCTGTGTTCTCATTGTTCAACACCCACTTATGAGTGAGAACCTTCGAACACCCAGATCTTAATTACTAAATATGATTATCCAATTAAAGTAACCAAGACTCCCTGGAGAAATGGCTAATCATGGAGCTGAGAAAAGGAAGATAAAAGATTAACCTGGTACATCTTGTAATACCAGAAAGCAAGGAAACCGAAAAAGGATGAATAAATGCCCACCTGAAAGAGCTCCAAATAGCCAAGGCTCGAACAATTTGAACAGCAACAACAACAAATGATAGTATTGGATTATAGCCTAAACAATTTTTAAAAACCCATGAGTCATACTGACAGAAATAAATAATTGTATCAATAAATAAGTGGGGTGTGAGAGAAGAGGAAATTCTTCTTACAGGGTAATTTGAAATATTAAATGTAAAAGGAATGAGGGATATTTTTGAAAATCACCATCATAGTAGTAATTGTTGTAGGCAAAATCCACACTGTATTTGCATAGTCTGCCTCTAAATATTTATTAATTACTTTAGTTATTTTCAAGCACATATTCACAAATTCATTGACACTCCTCTCTCCAGGAGGTAGAGTTTAATTTCCCATCTCTTTAATATGGGCTACACATAGAAACTACCTTCTAACAAATAAGAGTACGAAAAGGGAAAAGTAGTAACTTTAGAAGTGGAGAAACCCAGAAGAGAACCTTAACCAAATGATCAAAGTCAACATCACCAGTGATAATTCGTTCTAATATCATACAATCCTGACATTAGATGTAAAGGGTACTTTATCTCTGTAGTATTCTTTCTCAAAATAAAAAATCCCAATCTAATCACAAAAAAAAATCAGAAAACCCAAATTAAGGAACATTTTACAAAATACCTCACTCTTAAAAAGTGTCAAGGTAGGCCGGGCATGGTGGCCAAGACAAGGCGGATCACCTGAGGTCGGAAGTTCAAGACCAGCCTGACCAACACGGTGAAACCCCATC
>NW_016107973.1:667270-672855 GCF_001604975.1 Cebus imitator | reverse complement strand
CTCGGCTCACCGCAACCTCCGCCTCCTGGGTTCAGGCAATTCTCCTGCCTCAGCCTCCTGAGTAGCTGGGATTACAGGCACGCGCCACCATGCCCAGCTGATTTTTTGTAGTTTTAGTAGAGACGGGGTTTCACTATGTTGACCAGGATGGTCTCGATCTCTTGACCTCATGATCCACCCGCCTCGGCCTCCCAAAGTGCTGGGATTACAGGCGTGAACCACCGCGCCCAGCTTGTGTCATTCTTTATAGCTAAAATTATTTCAAAATGAAACATTTAAAAAATAGACCATTTTTTTCCTTCTCTTTGCATGCCTTTGGTACAGACTGAATCTTAAGAACTCAAAATAAAACTCTTAATGAATGAAAGTGACCTAATAGTTGAGGAAATAAATGAACATGTCATTGAAGAAATTTATTATCTAGTGAGAAACAGGGGTTTGAAAGGTCACAATTCACAGTAATTTCTAGAAAAAAATGAAACAATTCCATATTTATACCAAAAGATTGGAACTACTTACTGAACTAGTTACATACATATATATGAATGTGTTGTATGTATATATGCATGGAACTACTCTCTAAATAGTGTTCTGCCACTTTTTTCACTAAAAAATATAGCTTTAATATAATTTCATGTCACTATATATGCATAATTTTACCTCTTTTTGTATATGAAAAATTTCCACAGTATATTTTATTTAACAATCCCCATATTAATGGAAATTTTAATTGTTTCCACCCACTTGACATTTCAACATTGGAATGGTTTACAAAGTTGAACCAGATATAGTTTTTGTCCTTGTGGCACTTCTAGACTAGTGAGGGATACAAAGTAGAAAGTCAACAAAACAGGGTGAAAGTATTAGGATGGGTAAATACAGGGTCTAAAGAGTCATGTAGCACTGGCAGCTACTGCAGAATACAGAGATGAGCAAAAACTTTCTTTCCATTATAAACTGAATTTTTAAAAGCACCTGACCTGCAGCAACAGCACACTCTCCCCAACAACTGTGCTTCCACCACATGAAAGAGTTGCCTGGTCAGTCGAGGTGTGCTTCTCCACCAACCCAGCATGATCCTCTGCATAGATGCAGACCTCAAGCCTTAAGCAAAGCAGTCTTAAAAATCTTGCTGAGGGAATGGGAAAAAATTTTTGCAGTTTACCCATCTGACAAAGGACTGATATCCAGAATTTACAAAGAACTAAAACAGATTTACAAGAAAAAAGCCCATTCAAAAGTGGGCAAAGGATATGAACAGACACTTTACAAAAGAAGACATACATGAGGCCAACAAACATATGAAAAAATGCTCATCATCACTGGTCATCAGAGAAATGCAAATCAAAACTACATTGAGATACCATCTCACGCCAGTTAGAATGGCAATCATTAAAAAATCTGGAGACAACAGATGCTGGAGAGGATATGGAGAAATAGGAACACTTTTACACTGTTGGTGGGAGTGTAAATTAGTTCAACCATTGTGGAAGACAGTGTGGCGATTCCTCAAGGACCTAGAAATAGAAATTCCATTTGACCCAGCAATCCCATTACTGGGTATATATCCAAAGGATTATAAATCGTTCTACTATAAGGACACGTGCACACGAATGTTCATTGCAGCACTGTTTACAATAGCAAAGACCTGGAACCAACCCAAATGCCCATCGATGATAGACTGGACAGGGAAAATGTGGCACATATACCCACGGAATATTATGCAGCCATCAAAAATGGTGAGTTCGTGTCCTTTGTAGGGACATGGATGAACCTGGAAACCATCATTCTCAGCAAACTAACACAAGAGCAGAAAATCAAACACAGCATGTTCTCACTCATAGGTGGGTGTTGAACAATGAGAGCACATGGACACAGGGAGGGGAGCACTACACACTGGGTTCTGTTGAGGGGAAATAGGGGAGGGACAACGGGAGGTGGGGAGTTGGGGGGAGATAGCATGGGGAGAAATGCCAGATATAGGTGAAGGGGAGGAAGGCAGCAAATCACACTGCCACATGTGTACCTATGTAACAATCTTGCATGTTCTTCACATCTACTCCAAAACCTAAAATGCAAAAAAAAATCTTGCTGAGGTAGATCTTAAGCATACTGTTACTTATTAACAGTCTAAGCTAGGCTTGACGGTTGGGCCTGTAATCCCAGCACTTTGGGAGGCCGAGTGTGAGGTCGACTTGAGCCCGGCAGGTCAAGGCTGCAGCGAATCGTTATCGTGCCACTGCATTCCAGCTTGGGCAACAGAGTGAAACTGTCTCAGAAAAATAAGTCTAAGCAAACACACTCAGGGACATTTGAAATTGCAGTAGTTACGACACAGCACTTTAGGTTCATAGCAATTCATAAGCATTATGCTCTGGATAACTAGAAACTTCTTGCCATAATCACCTACCGTGTATGCAGCATTTAGCTGTAAGTTCAGGCAATGTGCAGAATCATGTAGAAGAGACCGTGAGTATCATACAAGCTGTGCTTCAAGTTAAATTCACTTACCTAAATATGGTCAATGACTATTCTGGATATTTTGCAGAATTTGTGAAATATATTGTTGCCAAACTTGCAAAACATATCATTATGTCAGGGAATGTGGTGACAGGGGATAGCAGAAGAGTTTCTTCTTTCTGGAGCACAAACAATTCTAAGTAGAAATAAGCCCAGGTTCTGTGTGTACCACTTGCACCAAAACAGGGGTGGGCTACCCTTGGTTGTGCAAAGTGATGGAATGTGCTGAATCTGCTTTCATTCTGAAGGGGCAAATCATCTCAGATGGAGGCTGCTTGAGTGTACACCTTCGGATCTGGTAGCTAAACCTTTGGATCTGGGGAAGATTTTGCCATGTAGGGAGTGATGCTTTCAAGCCATACAGGGTTGAAAGCCTATATGCTAGAGAAGTGATAGATGAACGGTCAGCTCAAGTTCTTCTATGGGATGAGCTTTGAAACAGCAATGAAAAAAATATGCAGGAGGAGTTGCTAAACATAGAGTATCAGAACCAAAGACTATGGAAGGAACATAGGGAACACTAGTCTGAATACTACAGCTTTTTTGTTTGTTTGTTTGTTTTGTTTTGTTTTGTTTTTTGAGACAGAGTCTTGCTCTATTGGCGGGATCTCGGCTCACTGCAACCTCTATTTGTGGGCTCAAGCAATTCTCCTGCCTCAGCCTCCTAAGTAGCTGGGATTACTATATAAGAGTTTTCTGGATACTCTTGAATGGTAAAATGCTGCCTGCTTTGTCCTGCTCTCACATAACCTGGAGGACTTTGGACTTTGCAACTATCTCTAGTTCTCTCCTGGTGGACAGAAACAGGACATTGATTGGCTCAGAGGCCCAGGGTTTCTACTCCCCAGAACTCATATCCTTATTGTTAAAATTAACGTGTAAACCTTTTTCTTTCCTTTTTAAAAAGATATAGTTTTTACTTCAATAGAATGCTATTTTTAAAAATTTACTTATATTTAAACTTTACTCTGATTGACTTAATTTCAAAGGTACCTGAGTGTTATATTGATGCACTGAAGTTGCTCAAGAACAAGGATGAAGGTGAAGGCCTGTATCACCTGGCTCTTTGTCAGGTGTGTACTAGTGAGCTAACTAATCTCTCCTGTGAGTATTTAGGAAGACAAAGTCAATAACTTTTGACAGTAGCTCCATAAACATGTTGCTGTGGCTGTATGTAAAGCAGAATAAGCAGAAGAGAGTACAATGAAACTTCTGCTTCAATTTTTTTTTTGTGCAGGCAACAGCTCTTTCTGAAACTCTGAGATTTCTGGGAGACCCACTGTTTAACATTATGAGAGCCACTATAGAAGCATAATAGCTGGAGCCCGATCTCTGCTCCCTACCCTCAGTTCACATCTCACCATCTTCATGGTTAGATACCCTCCACCCACAACACACAAACACACACACACGGAAAGGTGCAAGGTAACCTTTGCTAAGGGATACACCAAGGGTGCAGATCTCATGTGCAGCAATGACAGAGGAGGGAGAGATCACTTCCAGCTTCAGAGGCTGGGTGATTAGGTCTTGGCCTCTAAGAATGAGCAGGACCAGGATCTAGGAGGAAGAGGGGGGGAATCAGGAAGAAGAAAATGGCAAACAAGGACAAAGGGAGAAGTGTAAGGCATATTTGGGCACAGTAACTAAGGTTTATTTTTTAATTTTATTTTTAATTTGATCTCACTGCTTCTGTAGACACTGAAGATTTTGGATGGGGCAGAGAAGGAGATGATGAGGCTAGAAACATGTCCTGAGGCTCAATTCTGATGGAGGCTGAATGTCAAGATAAGGAGTGTAGGATTTACTTGGTGAGTGGTAGGGTTGCCATCCAGGGTCACTGAGCAAGAGAATGAGCATTGAAAGCAGGGACAAGGTACTGTTTAAAGTGGATTAAAGGGAGAGAGGGAGGCGCCAGAGGCAGGAAGTCTAGGCGTGAAGCAATAAGGGCCTAAATCTGTACATGAAGGTTTATAGCAGTTCTTTTCATAATTGCTCAGAGCTGGGAACAACTCAAATGACCTTCAGTAGGTGAATGAATAAATAAAGTGTGGAATAGCTAAATAACAGAATACTACTCAGCAAAAAGAGAATAAACTATTGATACATGCAACAACTTAAATGGATGTCCAGGGCATTACGCTGAGTGAAAGAAGCCAGTCTCAAAATGTTACATACTGTATGAAATCATTTACATAATATTCTGAATAAGACGAAAGTATAGTAATGGGGAATATATTAGTGGCTGCCCGAATTTAGGGAAGGCAGTAAAACAGGACTACAAGAGATAGCATGCAAGAGTTTCTAGGGGTGATTGAACTGTATTCTGATTGCAGTGGTGGCTAAACAAATCTATACATTGGGTAAACTTCATAGAAGTGTACACATGCACAAAGTCCATTTTGCTCCTGATAATTTTTCTTTTAAAAGATCAAAGTTGTTCCTCACTAAACAGTTACATTTAAAAGAGTGAAAACATTTGGTGATAGGCAATGATTAAATCTTTTAATTTCCTAGTTATATTTATATTAAAAGCTCTCTCTTTCAAACAACAGAACATTTATCCCTCAAGTGTGGAAGAAATTTGTCATGCTTAAACTATAAATCATTACGTCCAAAAGTATTTATTTTTTCCAACCGTTTCTTTCTTTTCTCTGGTGGGTGCTATTGGCTGAGGCATCCTGCTGTGACCACCCTAGACAAAAGACCCCCTCTGCCTTCTTCTGACTCTCCAGCTGGCTCCATTGGCCAGAATGCCACTCCAGGCACCACCATCCTTCCAAGTACCAGTGGATTCTGAGTTGCAGGGATATCAGCTTTCTCTTTAATATTATTTTTTACAGCAATGATGTTCTCTTTGCTTTCTGATCATAACAATTATGCATGTCAATGGTTCTTTTAATGGGACAGAGTGGATGATAGCAGACTATCTTAAGAGTGCCGGCCGGGCAGTTTTTGGTCAAGAAGGGCCTCCAGCCGGGCGCGGTGGCTCAAGCCTGTAATCCCAGCACTTTGGGAGGCCGAGGCGGGTGGATCACGAGGTGAAGAGATCGAGACCATCCTGGTCA
>NW_016107973.1:660640-666450 GCF_001604975.1 Cebus imitator | reverse complement strand
TAGGACTACAGACACGCGCCACCATGCCCAGCTAATTTTTTTGTAGTTTTAGTAGAGACGGGGTTTCACCATGTTGACCAGGATGGTCTCGATCTCTTCACCTTGTGATCCACCCGCCTCGGCCTCCCAAAGTGCTGGGATTACAGGCTTGAGCCACCGCGCCCGGCCCGAGTCAATTTTATTTTAAGTGTCGTTGGGTAAGATTTTAAAAAATTATAACACATCAATATGTTGTGAATACTGTCATTTCATTTCCAGCCATTAGAAAACTTTCCCAAATCTTACACATTGATATAACTAATTTGTCCTCCATATTAAGTGTTACATATTGCTTATGAGGCATCCGTTTTCTGATATCATTTTTAAAAGTATGCTGATTATTGAAAACAGAAAACACAACAGAAAACTATTCAAGAGGACTAGTCAAATCCTCCACTTTCACCGTTAGATTCTTTTCCAGCCCATCTTCTCGATCTACTACCTTTGCCCTTTTTAATGCTGGATTGGATTCCAGGGGCAATGGTGGACTGTAGGGGTCTTTGAGGACGGGAGGTGGGAGTATTGAGAGCAGAAGAAAGAGACGATTCCCCAAAGAAAGAGAAATGGTCGATTTACCCTAAAAGGCTGATGCTCCTGGTAATCTGAGAAAGGCGAATAAAGACTCCAGGGGGAAGGTAACAGTTTATTGTCACTGATTGGCAAATACGAAAAAAGATTGACAGTATCAAGTGGAGGGAACGCAGTGGGCGGGCTGCAGTGTTAATGGGAGGGGTGACTGGGGAGGCGAGCTCAGTGATGACGTGGCACTCACGTGACCAGGAGTCGACGTGTGCAGAAGTCCTTATAGTCCCAGGGCCTGTTTCCTGTAGCAGCTCCGTATTGCTGGAGAAGAAGAAAAGTGCCCAAGATCCTTTCAGGTTAGTATAAAGGTGGGCGCTGACTTGGAGACCCTGAGGTCGAGGAGGCCGAGAGCAGAAAGCAAGCGGGGCCGACACTGCTTTCCCCACTCCTGTTCGGCCCAACTCCCATTTTGTGCAGGAAATTTGGGGCTGTTTGTTGGGGGATGGCGGGTGGAGAGAGAGAAGGGTAGCTAATTAAGGGCCCTGAGAGGGAGATTTAGAAACTGTGTGGAAGAAACTTGCTTTTCCCACTCCCTGCTTGCAAGAAAACGGGGGGCACGGAGGAGGGCGGGGTTGCCATAAAAGGAGGGCGAGGATGAGGACATGGGAAACTTTACACCAACGAGGCCTAGAATCGTGAAAGGGACCCGTGATCCAGGTACTAGCCTGCTCACCAAACACTCCCATCTGTCTGCAGGATATTTGGTTTTTTGGGCGCGACACAAATCGAGGTGAGGGAAGAGAAGAAAATCCCCTGAATCCCTGCAGGTCAGTTTTTGTAAAGGTGCAATTGCTTCGGGTCTCTTTGGGTGGGGGTGGAAGTGTGAGTGACACCAAAGCACGTCCCGGGGTCGCAGCAGCCCCTCCCCAACCGGATTAAGCGCCGGAGGCCGGTGCCGAGCCTGCAACGGAAATGGGGCGGGGGAGGGGGAGGCTGAAGAGACACTGTAGGGGGAGGGGAGGCCAGAGACTGGACCAGCCCTCTCAGGTGAGAGGCTGAAGGTTCAGAGGGCTTAGAAAAGTCTGAAGGGCGGGAGTGCTGGAGACCAGAGGCAGGAGAAGGGTTAATTGCCTCCTTACTGCTCCCATTTCAGTATTTGGAGAGGCTTGTGGCAGGGCCTGCTGGGAAGATGGTGGGCAGGAGCAGGAGGAGAAAGATGGAGCTGGAACGAAAGGGGCGGGAAGGGAGGTGGAGTCAGGGGAGTTCTGAGCCTAAGGATTCAGCTTTCTCTAGTTGGAAAACTTTTGGAAAATTAGGGTACTGAGTCAGAAAAGGCCAGTCGCTATAGGATCCAGTACTCTGGCTTCTAGTCTTTTTGCCTGGCACCTAGTAGTTTTGTTTCCTTGTTTTCTAGGATTACTTTATTCAAAAACGAAATAAAAAATACTCAATATGCAAAAGTCTTGTGAAGAAAATGACATGCCAAAGGCAGAGGAAGACCGCCCTTTGGAAGATGTACCACAGGAGGCAGAAGGAAATCCTCAACCTTCTGAAGAAGGTGTAAGCCAGGAAGCAGAAGGAAACCCCAGAGGAGGGCCGACTCAGCCTGGCCAGGGATTTAAAGAGGACACACCCGTTAGGCATTTGGACCCTGAAGAAATGATAAGAGGAGTAGATGAGCTTGAAAGGCTTAGGGAAGAGATAAGAAGAGTGAGAAACAAGTTTGTGATGATGCATTGGAAGCAAAGACATTCACGCAGCCGTCCTTATCCTGTGTGCTTTAGGCCTTGAATTCATTTTTGCCTAATATTAAAATCTGGCCCCAGCTTTCTTTCTGTTAGCATTTTTTGATGTATCTTTGACCTCCATCTTACTTTTAATCATCTGATGAAACTTTGTTTTAGGTAGTTTCCTTAGTTCCAGCATCTCATTGGATTTTGGATTTTGACCCATTTTCCAGGTCTATTTTTCAATTAGAAATTTTCACACATTTGCATGGAAATATGTTCATTTCATATTGTAAAGTAAAGTGTAACAGGTTATGGCAAAGCAGCATATTTAATATCAGCTCACATATGTAGGATAAAATTCCAAACTTCGTGTGTGTGCGTGTGTGTATGCATACATCCATATAACATATATCAAAAACTTAACCTTAAGTTTATTTCTGTGTGCTGTGAAGTTTTATTGGTTTTCTTCTTTTTTTTCTTTTTGCTTATATGTATTTTTTAATGAACGTGTGTCTCGCACAAAAAGAATTAAGGATTTTTTTTTTTTTACAAGTAAGAGTCAATCAGATAATTTGCAACCAGCTTATGAGGGCAATGGGGGCACCTAAACTCTTGATGATAAAAGAAATGTAAACCTCACATTACCTCTGGATCTCTTAGCCAGAGGAATAAACTGGCAATTATTACAGATACACATGTTTAAGACTCAGTCTTTTCATGGGGAAAATACTTGCCTCACAGGGCTGCTGTGGGGAGGAAATGAGGCAGTAACAGCTGTGCTCAGTGGGATCTTGTTCCCTCTCTGCATACAGAACCCCACTATAGAAGCACCAATCACTTGAGGGTGGACCTGGCATAATTCAACTTGTACTCAGGAACAAGTCCAGTAGCAGAGGTGGGGGCTTCCCTATCAGTCCTCTGCTATTGAGCCCTGTCTCCTCCCCTGGGTCCTGCCACACCTGCCCAACACTGCTGCCTCTTCTGCCGGACCCTGTGCTCTCTGCTGGCCCCACTCCTGCTGATGCACTGCAGCCCTTGAGGGCCAAAACCCCACCGAGTCCCCTGGAGCCCTCAGTGGGTTGAATTCTCACTCTGTCTTCTAAAGCTTCTCTGCTTTATAGTGACACTTAACACAAGTGGGACTTCTCTAGGGTTGCTTGGGCCACAATGTCTTTCAGAGCACTTAGCAAAACAGCCCTTTCTGTTTTCAGTCACAAGACTCTCCATAGAAGTCAGATGTGATGAGTCCATTTGGGATTTGGACTGGGGTATAAATTTGAGTCAAAGGCATCATGCTGTAGTCAGAGTTGCTGCTCTAAGTCTAAGGAATGAGGTTTTGTCCTCTTGTGTGATGATCTCTTCCTGAAGGCTCCTGGCAGGCCTGGCTTACTGGTTCAGAAGACTCTTGGGGAACATGTATAAATTGCACAAAGTGATGCAGGGAACAGATCTAAGGAACAACCCCCTAATTCCATCACTTCTGATGACATGTGGTTAAAAAAAACTTTCAAAATCAGTAAGATCCTTATAAATGTAGTTAAAGTAGAATGCTATTATATAAATGTTAGAGATTATATCTCCCCTGTAGAACAAGCAAAGACTATCTCTTCCTCTTGGTATCCCACATATGAATCCTGGTCGGTGTTTAACTGGCACATTGTGTTTTAATATTTAATTGACATTTTGATTACTACTAAGAGCTAGTAGGTTTGTCCAAATTAGGTTACTCACTGAATAGTCTATAAGTCTTTTTATTTCTCTAGAGTTATGACAAGCAATTCCAAGAAGAAACGGGGCAGAGAATGGATTATACTCCAAATGTTTTATTATCAAAGTATCTCACATAATCAGAATCTACTGGGGAGCATCTTGAAAATGCTGATATCTGGGCCCCACATAAGGCCCACTGACCCACCTTCTGGAGGTAGGCTGTGAAAGTATAGCTTGCAAACTCCTCCAGGTGATAATGTGCGGACTGAAGGAAGAGAAGCACTAGTAATACAGTATGCTTTTCATTATTACAAATACTAACTGTAAAGTAATTAGAAGGAAATATTGGTGAATGCTTACTGACATTCAGGAAATAGAAGGCCTATGCAAGCACTTATCGTTTTAAGTATGAATTTTTAAAGCAAAAGGTGGACATTCTGTATCTATACAGAAAATGTAAAAGCTTCCTTTTAACACAGAAGGACAAGATAAAAGGCTAGGGGAAGGAATGTAATGTAAGATGCCTTTTTATTGACTGAACACCATGTTTAGCCATGCATTACCTCCTTCCAGTATGAGAAACGTGTATCAGAAATAAATTCAAAATTCTCTTTAGTAATCATCTAAAAAAAAAAAAAAAAACAATTGAGCCAACCATGTGCCCTTGGCTTTCTTTTGTTTCTATCTTTTCACTGTATAATGTCAATCGCAGGGAATCTTCATGTCTACAGATCATTCTTCAAGGTGTTGGCAGCCTGATAGGTGCTGGTTGAACTAAAATTCTGGCTGGAGTGAAATAAAGTTCCAGGTTCACTGGAACCAGTTTTACAAGGGAGGATAATCCTTCCCCGAGCCTGCAGAGTGTGGTGCTCATACAGGATGTGAAAGTGCTCACCAAAACGATGCTTCTGACTTTGTCTCTCCATTCTAGTCTGCAGCAGGTACTAGGCTCTTCTAAGGCTAATGTCCAGGCTATCCTGGACAGACATATTGGGGAGGAGGATGACTGTCCTATTTCAGGTCAGAGCACTTTGCCTTTCCCCCGTTTTCCCTTTCTCTTCTGGGGAACATTTTGTAGGGGAAAAGATAAAGCTCCAAAACTTCCCAGTTGAAAACATTGGTTGGGATCATCTTTGAGTAAGCATCATAATACTCCATCATAATACATTTTAATAATACTACGTAATAATACATCATCATAATAATCCAACATTTTATCTCCGGACAACAAGGACACTCTCCTAAACAACAACAATACAATGATCACATCCATAAAATTTAAAATTGATACAACCATTATCTAACCTATAATCCTTATTCAAACATTACATGTGGTTGGTACGTCTTTTAGTCTAGAACAGTTCTCCAGCCATCTTTCTTTCATGATATTGACATTTTGATGAGGATGTTGAACAACTGAAATTCTTGTACATTGGTAGTGTAAAATGATACAACCACTTTGGAAAATTGTTTAGTAATTCATATCAAATTAAATATTTACATTTTCTATAATACAGAAATTCCACTCCTAAGTATTTCCCAAGAGAAATGAGAACATATATTCACAAACAGGCTTACATGAGAATTTTCATAGTGGTGTATATATTTATAATAGGCAAAACTGGATACAACTCATACGTCCAATAACATCTAAAGAAGACATACCAAATCGTTGTATATTCACACTATGCAATGCTATACAACAACATTTTTTTGGCACTCAAAAATCATTAATTTTTTTTTTTTTTTGAGACGGAGGGTCGCTCTTGTTACCCAGGCTGGAGTGCAATGGCGCGATCTCGGCTCACC
>NW_016107973.1:657639-659935 GCF_001604975.1 Cebus imitator | reverse complement strand
TTTTTATGGCTGCATAGTATTCCATGGTGTACATGTGCCACATTTTCTTTGTCCAGTCTATCATTGATGGGCATTTGGGTTGGTTCCAGGTCTTTGCTATTGTAAACAGTGCCACAAGGAACATATGTGTGCATGTGTCTTTACAATAAAGTGATTTATAATCTTTTGGGTATATACCCAGTAATGGGATTGTTGGGTCAAATGGTATTTCTATTTCTAGATCCTTGAGGAATTGCCACACTGTCTTCCACAATGGTTGAACTAATTTACACTCCCACCAACAGTGTAAAAGTGTTCCTATTTCTCCACATCCTCTCCAGCATCTGTTGTCTCCAGATTTTTTAATGATTGCCATTCTAACCGGCATGAGATGGTATCTCAATGTGGTTTTGATTTGCATTTATTTAATAATCAGTGATGATGAGCATTTTTTCATATGTTTCTTGGCAACATATATGTCTTCTTTTGAAAAGTGTCTGTTCATATTCTTTGCCCACTTTTGAATGGGTTTTTTTTTTCTTGTAAATCTGCTTTAGTTCTTTGTAGATTCTGGGTATTAGCCCTTTGTCAGATGGGTAGTTTGCAAAAATTTTTTCCCATTCTGTTGATTGACAGTTCACTCTAATAATTGTTTCTTTTACTGTGCAGAAGATTTTAAGTTTAATTAGATCTCATTTGTCTATTTTGGTTTTTGTTGCCTTTGCTTTTGGTGTTTAGTCATGAAGTCCTTGCCTATGCCTATGTCCTGGATGGTGTTGCTGAGGTTTTCTTCTAGGGTTTTTATGATGTTAGGTCTTATGTTTAAATCTTTAATCCGTCTGGAGTTAATTTTTTTATAAGGTGTAAGACAGGGGTCCAGTTTCAGCTTCCTGCATATGGCTAGCCAGTTTTCCCAACACCATTTATTAAATAGGGAATCCTTTCCCGTTGCTTGTTTTCATCAGGTTTGTCAAAGATCACATGATTGTAGATGTGTGGCATTTTTTCTGAGGCCTCTGTTCTGTTCCATTGGTATATATCTCTGTTTTGATACCAGTACCATGCTGTTTTGATGACTGTAGCCTTGTAGTATAGTTTGAAGTCAGGTAGTGTGATGCCTCCAGCTTTGTTCTTTTTGCTTAGGATTGTCTTGGCTATGAGGGCTCCCTCTGGTTCCATATGAATTTTAAAGTGTTTTTTTTTTCCAGTTCTGTGAAGAAGGTCAATGGTAGCTTGATGGGGATAGCATTGAATCGATAAATTACTTTGGGCAGTATGGCCATTTTCACGATATTGATTCTTCCTAACTGTGAGCATCAAATGTTTTTCCATCTGTTTGTGTCCTCTCCTATTTCCTTGATCAGTGGTTTGTAGTTCTCCTTGAAGAGATCTTTCACATGCTTTGTTAGTTGTACTCCTAGGTGTTTTATTCTCTTTGTAGCAATTGTAAATGGGAGCTCACTCATGATTTGGCTCTCTGTTTGTCTGTTGTTGGTGTATAGGAATGCTTGTGATTTCTTTCTTTCTTTATTTTTTTGAATGCTTGTGATTTCTGCACATTGATTTTGTATCTTGACACTTTGGCAAAGTTGACAACAACAATTTTTTAAAAGAATAAACAAGTAATCCATAAAACTATAAGGATGAATCTTAAAAACCTTATATTGAGTGAAAGATGCTGGACACAGAAAATCACATATACTGTATGATTCCAATTATTTGAAGTTCTACAACAGAAAAGTTTGTAGAAATAACCTAAGTTGTTACTGGAGGACAAGTGGCTGGGAAGAGAGACAGAAAACTTTCTGGAGTGATAGAAATACTCTATTTTACACAGTTAATTTTATATAATTGCACACTTAAGGTATGTGCATTTCCCTGTAGGTGAATTTTACCACATTTTTTTTAAAAGAGTGTTATATAACATCGTAAGGGCAGAAACTTTGTTTTGTCCACTATGTTTCAAGACCTAGTAAAAGGATGGGAATAGAACAAAAATTCCAAAATTAAAGGAATATAATTTGGAACACAAGTAACACAAGGGCCAGAGGTGAAACTGGATTCAGACTAAAAATATATCAGGGATATAGTAATCTCTCAGGACATAAAGTTGTTTCCCAAGAGCCATATTTTTCCTCCAGTCTTCTAAACATTCCACAAGTGGAGTTCATCTCCAAAAACAGCTTATAAGGCCGGGCATGGTGGCTCAAGCCTGTAATCCCAGCACTTTGGGAGGCCGAGGCGGGTGGATCACGAGGTCAAGAGATTGAGACCATCCTGGTCAACATGGTGAAACCCCGTCTCTACTAAAAATACA
>NW_016107973.1:652254-657444 GCF_001604975.1 Cebus imitator | reverse complement strand
AAAAGAATACATGAAAGTATTCTATACAAGTCAAAAAGTATTCTATACAAGGCCAAAAGTATTCTTTTTGCCTTAAAGAAGTCTGTTTTTGCAGAATGAGGATTTCCCAAAGATATATCAACTTTATAGAGTTGTTTTAAGGATTATTGAATGTGATATCTTTTTATATGGTATTCTGGAGTCATCCTTTTATGTGATGGGGCAATACTTCAGGTAGGGAGACCAGGAAGGAGCTGTTGCAATAGTTTATGGGAGGTAAAAACAGCAAGTCTCGGTGGTTGATTAGATGTGAACACTAAGAACATCTGGCATGAGGAGCTAGTTGAATCTTGGTGTTATTAATATAGATAGAGACCCAAAGTGAGATTTGGGGTGCAGTGAGAGAACTGAAGGAGAAGATTGTATTTCATTCAAAGTGAGATATTTGCATGTCAAAGTTCAAAATAAGTTGGATAAAATAGCATGGAGCTCAAAAGAGAGATATATGCTGGAGATACAGATTTGGGAGTCAATACTTACTTATATGATAGTGAAAAACACAAGATCATTTGAACATTGTGGTAGGCTAATGATGTCCCCCAAAGACATCCATCTCTTAATCCTTAGACTAGATTAATTTTATCTTATGTGGTAAAAGGGGCTTTGCAGATGTGATTAAGTTAAAGATCTTGAGTTGGGGAGACTATTCAATGGACTCTAAATACAATCACAAGTGTCCTTATAAGAGAGAGGCAGAGGGAGATTTCACTTCAGAAGTCAAAAATCCAATACGATAATAGAAGCAGAACGTATGGTAATAAAACCACAAACCAAAAATGATGGCAGTGAACCGAAGCTGGAAGAAGAAAGGTACAGAAGGAACCAGCCTTGCCAACACCTCGAAGTTAGCCTTGTAAGACTCAATTTACAGTCCTGTCCTCCAGAAATGTAAAATAACAAATTTCTGTTGGTTTAAGCCACTAAATTTATGGTCATTTGTTACAGCAGCAAAAGAAACCTAATACAAACATCTTAAGAAAGAAAAAAAGGACCAGGTGTGGTGGCTCACGCCTGTAATCCCAGCACTTTGGGAGGCTGAGGCGGGCAGATCACCTGAGGTCGGGAGTTCAAGACCAGCCTGGCCAACATGGTAAAACCCCGTCTTTAAAAAAAAAATTAAAAGAAAGAAAGAATAAAAGGTCTATGAAAGAATACCGGAAGGATACCGATACTTCAGTTGGGCTACAATACAGTTTATAGGCTATGACCACAAGTCGTGGTGTCAAGGAGACCTGTATTCAAATTCAGCTCTATACTCACTAGCTATGTGACTTTGTACAAATTATTTAAATGATATATTGAGTTTTCCTATCTGTAAAATTGGGACAATGATATCACATACCTCAAGGAGCTTTTGGCAGAATTAAAGGCTAATATCCAATTAATGCACTTGGTACATAGCAAGTGATTCATAAGTGGTTGTTTTGGAGATGCAAGTGTGTTAGCGTGATTTACAGCTGATAATCACTGTGTAGTTAATAAATTTTTTAATGAGTGGATTAAAACCAACACTGAATGCTGTTCTTTTAGAGGAGTTGTACTGGATTATCCATCTCAGTTCAGCAATGTAAGAGACTACATGAAGGCTTGGGACCAATGCCTGCATTGTTAAAAAATAATGCATCTGGGCTGGGCACAGTGGCTCACGCCTGTAATCTCAGCACTTTGGGAGTCGGAGACGGGCAGATCACGAGGTCAAGAGATCAATACCATCCTGGCCAACATGGTGAAATCCTGTCTCTACTAAAAATACAAAAATTAGCTGGGCTTAGTGGCACGCACCTGTAGTCCCAGCTACTGGAGAGGCTGAAGCTTGAGCCCGGGAGGTGGAGGTTGCAGGAAGCCTAGATCGCACCACTGCACTCCAGCCTGGCGACAGAGCAAGACTCCATAGAAAAAAAAAAAAGGCATCTGGTGGCTCACACCTGTAATCCTAGCACTTTGGGAGGCCAAGGCAGGTGTATCATTTGTGGTCAGGAGCTTGAGACCAGCCTGGCCAATATGGTGAAACCCCGTCTTTACTAAAAATACACAAAAAAAGTAACTGGGTGTGGTAGCATGTGCCTGTAGTCCCAGCTACTCAGGAGGCTGAAACAGGAGAATCACTTGAACTTGGGAGGCAGAGGTTGCCATGAGCTGAGATCGTGTCACTGTACCCAAGCCTGGGTGATGGAGGGAGACTCTGTCTCAAAAAATAAAATAAAATAAAATAAAATAAATAATGCATTTATCTGGACTACTCTCTCTCTCTCTCTCTCTATCTGTGTGTGTGTGTGTGTGTGTTCCATATATACTTTTGGGACTAAACAGGCCAAAATGTAGCTTGTTGAGGGTTTGAGACAGTAGCAAAATATTTTTCTACCTTGATAGTTACTTCATATCTGTGACAACAATGCCACATTCTCTATTAAGGTCTTTCTTCTTTCTCCTCTCCTTAGAATTTTCAGGTAACATTTACATTGAAGTGGTTACATGGTTACATTAATGTTAAATTACCTCTTCCTAAGAGCATAAATTTGAACTGTTTTTCAAAACTCTTGCTTCTAACTAAAGTTTCTAAAGTAAAATGTAAAACAATGACTAAGAAATGTAAAAGGAGTAATGCAAAAATTGAATCTGGAGCTAGTGGAATGTTAAATAAAGGTCTTAAGAGAATCTTTTCTCCTCCCAAGTGAAAATAGCTTTATAATATTTATGATTTTTAAAGAAACTATGCAGGAAAGTACTGAGAATTACTGTAAATTACACAATAGATCCCTGACACAGCATGACAAAAACAAGGAAGTTGGTTGGCACTATTGGCTTGGGGTGGGGTGAGGAGGAAGAGTGGTGACAGGAGGGACAGGTAACAAGAAGCAAGGCCTGGTGGGATAGACGGTAGGAGGATTGGTGGGATAGGGGGGTGCAGACCTTCATTAGTAACCAGACAAGGGCAAACTCCAACCTTCCATCGGTGATGCCACTTGTGGCCCCTCAATATTGGTGAGGACCGGAGTGACAAGGTGGTGTGCACTGAGGCACTGTTTACAAAAGGGTGGAGATGGGTCTCTGTGTGTATATGGTGGGAGTGTGCTGGGGCTTTCTGTTGCACTGCTTGCCAGCCTAGAGGTGGGGTGCAGGGGTTGGGAGATTGAGCTCTGCCATTAGTAGAGACCCTCACATGACCACGAGCCAAGGTGTGAGTAAATTCCTCTTATTCAGGTCTTTTTTATTTTTGCAGCACTCTTCTTTTCTGTTAAGACAGGCTAGTGTCTGGCCCAGAGGATGAGGGGGAGAAAGACACTTTCCTGGAAAGGAGCAGGTCTGTGTGAGCAACTGGACTGGGAGCTGTGCGTTGGTGGTAGTGGTGTAAGGGGGTACGTGTGAAAGGAAAGGAGAGTGAAGACTAAAGCAGGTCCAGGCCTGTTTGCTTTGACGACTCTTCAATATTTTGAAACAAAAATGATGTGCCTTGGGATGGAGGGAAGGACTGGAGAAAGAGGGTCAGGAGGGAACACATAGGCCTGGGGGAAGTTTGTAAATAATTCACTTCTTTTACACCCTGCCCGCAGGGGAGTCCTGCATAAGCACCAAGCTGAGGAGTATTGAGATGAAGGGGGAAGGATGTAAAAGAAATGTTGGTTATGTAGGGGATGCAGATGTGGATAAATGGAGACTAAGAAGTCACTGAAACTACTTCCCTTAATCCAATGTGGTGGGCATTTTATAGCAGGAGATGGGGATGAAGCAGGGGTGGGAAGAGGGGCTTCAAGACTAGAAGGGGTTGGGTGTCCAGCCTTGAAAGAGGCCCTTGTCTAGTATACTGGTCCATTCACCAAGAACTTCAGTACTTTCTTCTTTCTTCTGTCTTCTGTATGCAGGTCCAAATGTCTATTAGGCTCCAAATGTCTATTAGGCTCAAGAAAGGAAAGAGGAAGAGGAAATTGACTGGGATTTGGGCAGGTCACTATGTGCCATGCTCTGGACTACAACATCTGAGGGTTGGGGGTGAAAGGATGGAAATGGCCCATGCCAGAACATAACTAGGAGGAGACACTGCTCCTACTTACCTTTCATTCACTCCAGGGAGAGGCTGGTAGAATGGCCTAAAGGAAAAATTGTTGAGAGAGACTGAGAGAATATATATATATGCTCTTTAGGTATGGGAGAAGGGCAAGAACCTGGAGGGAATAGAGGAGTGAATTAGAGGAAAGGTGAGACCTTTGCACTCATCCCCCTGATTTGGGAAAGCACATGGGTACTGGAATGAAGAGCACACATTCAGTATTTCCTCTTTGTTTTCCTCCAAGGAGTAACTGCAGTCAAAAAGAAAAAAGGAGAAACAACTTTCAACATGGAAAATTCCCCCCAGGAAAATGAAGAAAGGTTTCAGAATGTAGAGGAGAGCTACATTTGGAAGAAATTGAAGGCCAGGAAGTTAGACGAAATAATCACCAGGAACAAACTCCACCTACACAGGAAGATGGAGATTGCATGGCCCATAGGCATGTCAATAACAATAACAATGAAGGGAGAGGGAGGAGGAAGAGGACAATGAGGAGAAAAGTGTCTGGAAGAGATTTTAAAAACTTAAGAAATACATTTAGAGTAATGCATGGGATGAAAAGACAGTCCAGGAAGTGGCCTCATCTCATTTAGTGTTTTTTTGTCTTGAATTATTTTTTCTTATAATTTTAAGGCTTCACTTTTAAGTTGCATTTTCTAGTCAGTTATATTTTCACTCATTTTTTTTTGTTTTTAACCTTTTGATGATATTGGTTTTGGATGTTCTTTTTGTCACCAGTATCTCACTAGATTTTGTTTTATGGTTTCATATGCAATTCTGCATTTTAATACAGGATTTTTGCCATTTGTATAGAAAAAGCTCATGTACATACACACAAGTACACACACACACACATATATATGATATCCCAATTTAAAATAGGTATATTTATATGTTACATGTGTGCATAGAAAAAATTCGGATAAGATGTACATGAAAAGCTTAATAATACTGGTTTCTCTCTAAGGGGCAGCTTTATGGAAAATTTTTTATTTTGCATATCTGTATTCTCTCATTTTTTCAAAAGAATATGTTTAACTTGGCTGGGCGCGGTGGCTCACGCCTATAATCCCAGCACTTTGGGAGGCCGAGGCAGGTGGATCACG
>NW_016107973.1:648546-651046 GCF_001604975.1 Cebus imitator | reverse complement strand
GTAATCCCAGCACTTTAGGAGGCCGAGGCAGGCGGATCATGAGGTTAGGAGTTCAAGACCAGCCTGGCCAACATGGTGAAACTCTGTCTCTACTAAAAATAGAAAAATTAGCCAGGCGTGGTGGCTGGCACCTTAATCCCAGCTACAAGTGAGGCTGAGGCAGCAGAATATTTGAACCCAGGAGGCAGAGGTTGCAGTGAGCCGAGACTGCGCCATTGCACTCCAGCCTGGGTGACAGAGCGAGACTCTGTCTCAATATAGATAGCTATATATCTAGATATCTATGCTAGATATATATATATATATATATATATAAATTAATTTGTATATAGATATATAAATTAATTTTAACAACAACCCTTTCAAATATATTAGAATTACTTTTTACAAATAAGGGCAGCTGGAGGACAAAGAAGTTAAGCGAATTGTGCTAGGCAAGAATCGAATCCAAGTTGCCTAAATCTAAAGTCAAAGTTCTTAACAACTATGTCCTGCTGCACCCTCAGTGCCAAATCAGTGGCTTTTACCATTATAATATTAGGAAAGGTGTTAACACACACCAGTATGTGAATTTTTTTACTATTAACATATTCGAATTTTCTTTTTTGCCATAATCATGTGTTAATATTATAAACCGAAAATGCCATACCAAATATTACAAATGTCTTAAAAATAATATTATAATGCATGTAAAGTACACATAAACAATGCAATGCAATATTTACAACATGTATTACAGATTTGGATTAATAACCTTACTATTTCAGCTGCTCTTATGTTGTACTGGAGTGACCATAGAAAGTCAACACCAAGACAAAAGTATGCCAAATAGCAAGGTCTTTATTGCCAGCGACCACGGAGGACTCTCGTCTCTCCAACCCGTGGTCCTGAAAGGAGAGTGTCAAGACCTTTTATGCCAGTAAACCACCTCCTGGGAGGGGGTGAGAGTGAGGGGCGGGGGGTGGGGGTGAGGGGCTTCAGACGTTCCAAAGGCCAGTGGACTTTGTACATTCCATAAACCACCTCCTGGGCGGGGGTGAGGGTGAGGGGCTTCGGACATTCCAATTGTTACTTAAGTGGTTCACAGAAGTCAAGATAAACATTAGCTTACACATTGTCTGGGTAGGGTGGAAATTACAGACCTTAGTTACTTATTACAAGTCACAGTGGCCAAGATGGCATGGGTTTGGACTGATTGCCTGTCACATTAGGGTTACAGAGAGCAGTTTCAGCAGAAAGCCAAGATATGGTTGAGGTATTTACCATGTCACATTCACTCCTTGTTTTATTTACAGGAATTAAATCATTAATTTATTCAGTAGGTTAGTATTGTTTGTTTGTTCTAAGAGGGGTTTGCTATAGGTATTTACAGCACGGATTAGGGTGGCGAGGGTGGTGACTGTGAAGAGCGCACAAATCTTAGCTTTAGTGTATCAGGGGATGAGTGTTTGATACTCCATTGTCCTTCCAGTGGGGCAGTCTTGACGTGAGGGTGATGAATCCAGCCATTAGTCCGTCTACCTTGAGTGTGGTCAGGATAACTGTGTAGGGTCCCTTTCAACAGGGGGGTGAGGCCGGAGATGGCGAATCTTTTAACAGGGACAGAGTCTCCAGGCTGGAAGGGGTGTGTCAGCTGGTCTGCGAGGTTCCTTAATGAGCTGGTGTACCGGGTATTGAACAGACTGGAGCGCCTATAAGGACTTAGGAGTGTATAGTTATGGACTTCAGCATGCATGGTATCCGAGGGTCTGGGGAGTAAGGGGGGGGGCCTGCTGAACATGATTTCAAAAGGGGAGAAGCCTTTCTGACAGGGTGTGCATCGGACGCGGAGGAGGACAAAAGGAAGCAGGCTTACACAGTTTTCACCAGTTTCTAAGATAAACTTTGTCAGGGTTTCTTTTAGGGTCCGGTTCATTCGTTCGACTTGTCCTGAACTCTGGGGATGATAGGCACAGTGTAATTTCCAGGATATACCCAGGGCCTTGGCTAGGCCCTGAGAAATTTGTGCAGTAAAGGTGGGCCCATTGTCTGACACCAGTGTTAGAGGGAGGCCAAACCAAGGAACAAGGTCCTGTAATCGTTTTTTTGTGACCACCAAAGCAGTCTCTGACCTAGTGGGGAAGGCTTCGACCCATCCAGAGAACGTCTATAAATACCAGGACGTATTTACAGCCATTTGCTGGGGGTTTTATTTCAGTGAAATCTACTTCCCAGTGCTCCCCAGGGCTAGTCCCTCTGAGTCTCACTCTTACCTGGCTAGACCTGTTCCCTCCCGGATTTACTCGGGCACGTGCATCACACCGAGTAGTAATTTTCTTGATAAGTTCACATAAGTGGGGAATGTAGTCTTGGCTTTTAGCAGCTTAGTTAGTTTGGTCTGTCCTAAGTGAGTGGCCTGGTGTGTGTCCTTAACTAGAGCCCATCCTAGAGCCTTGGGGACCACAATCCTTGTGTCTGGTAGAATCCACCATCCTGTGGAATCTTGTGTGCCCCCTTGTTC
>NW_016107973.1:635088-648459 GCF_001604975.1 Cebus imitator | reverse complement strand
ACAAGAAGAGTCAGAGGTTTTACTGGTCCCGAGGCTGCCTGTCTGGCTTGTAGGTCAGCCGCCCTATTTCCCCTCGCCTCTGGTGAATCTCCCTTCTGGTGTCCTTTGCAGTGTATTAATGCCACTGCCTTGGTCTTCCATATAGCCTCTAGTACAGCTAGGATTTCTTCTTTATTTTTGATGGTTTTCCATCAAAAGTAGCCCTCTTTCGTTATAAATGGCTCCATGTATATGAGCTGTAGCAAAGGCATATTGACTGTCCATATAAATGTTGACAGTCTTTCCCTCCGCCCAGTCTAAGGCCCTTGTCAGAGCTATGAGTTCTGCCTTCTGGGCCGAGGTTCCATGAGGAAGGGCCTGGGCCCAAATAACCTATTGAGAGTGACCATGGCTGCCCTGGCATACCTGACTCCACTGACCATGAAGCTGCTGCCATCAGTATACAGTACCTCTTCCGGATTCTGCAGGGGGACATCGGTGAGGTCTCATCCAGCAGTGTGAATGACGTCCATTATTTGCTGGAAATCATGTATGGGCTTCTCTGGCTCGCTATCAGGTAGCAGCGTGGTAGGGTTTAAAACTGTAGCCTTTAAAAACTTGATGCAGGGCTGGTCCAAAAGTAAGTCCTGATATTGAACTATGTGAGCATTTGACATTCATTTTCCTGGAGCTCCACGGAGTAGTGACTTCACCACGTGGGGTATTACTAAGTTTAACTTCTGCCCTAAGGTTAGTTTGTCTGCCTCTTTGACTAACAGGGTTGTAGCTGCTACTGACCTCAGGCAAGCTGGCCACCCAGAGGCTATGAGGTTAAGTCGTTGTGAAAGGTAAGTGACTGGCCGGGACCATGGCCCTAATGTCTGGGTGAGCACCCCCTTGGCGACTCCCTGTTTTTTATGTACAAACAATCGGAAGAGTTTAGAGATGTCTGGCAAAGCCAAGGCTGGGGCCATGGTTAGGGCAGTCTTAAGTTTGTTAAAAGCCCGTTGTTTTACTTCTGCCCAAGCCAGGGGCTGATTTCCTCCAGTACAGGCATACAGAGGCTTGGCTATTTCGGCAAATCCTAGAATCCACGGCCTACAATATCCCACTGCCCCAAGGAATTTTTGAACCTGGCGTTTTGTGGTAGGGGTCGGTATTTGCAGCACTGCTTGGGCTTGGCTGGGCGCCAGTGCCTTGTTGTCCTTCTCTATGATATGGCTCAGGTTAGTAACCTTCTGTTGGCAGAGTTGGGTTTTTTTAGTTGAGACCCAGTACCCCAAAGTCTGTAGGGTTTTTAGTAATGACTGGGTGGTCTCTTTACAGGCCTCCTGGGTTTTTGTAGCCAAAAGTAAGTTATCTACATATTGGAGTAGGGCACACTTGGGGAACTCAGCTCGGAAGGTGGTAAGATCTTGGCTAAGTGCCTCATCAAACAGAGTGGGGGAGTTTTTGAACCTCTTAGTCAGTCTTGTCCAAGTGAGTTGCCCCGAAACTCCAGTATCAGGGTCAGTCTATTCAAAAGCAAATATGGGCTGGGTAACAGGGGCCAGTGGGATGCAAAAGAATGCATCCTTGAGATCCAAGACAGTGTAATGTTGGTGTTCTTGGGCTGAAGAGACTTAGGAGGGTGTATGGATTTGGAACCGTAGGGTGGACAGTTTCCACTCATTTGTTAACCTCCCTTAAGTCCGGTACAGGCCGATAGTCCTTTGTGCCTGGTTTTAAGGTGGGGAGTAAGGGGGTATTCCAGGGGGACTTACAGGTAGTAAGGGTCCCTCCTTTTAGGAGTCTGGCTTTATGTGGAGCAATTCCCCGTCTGGCTTCCTGGCTTATGGGATATTGTCGTACCTGGACTGGAGTTGCCATTGCCAATAGCTAGACCACGACTGGGGTACGGTGACTTGCCAAGCCTGGGGAATTCGTTTCAGCCCATACTCCCAGTACATTTTCTTGGAACTGGTGGAGGAGGTCTGATGTTGGTGGTTGATCTGTCTCTGAGGATAAAGCTTCCTGCAAAAGATACTCATCTGACAAAACACAGGTGATGAGGATTTGCTGAGGTGGTTTTGATACAGCGGGCAAAAAGGGGGTTAGAGAGGCAGGCCTGATTTTTCGCAGAAGGAGATGGTTGCTTGAAGTTTGTGAACTAGGTCCCGCCCTAATAGCGGGTAAGGGCATTCTGGCAGAACTAAGAAGGAATAGATAACGGTGCCATTTTCTAAGTTAATGACTTGATTTGTGGTCTATGAACTGGTCGTGGTCTTTTCTGTGGCCCCCTGGAAGACTGTTTTCCTACTGGATAGTGGTCCCAGAGGCTGAGTAAGGACTGAGTGGGCTGCCCCGCTGTTTACTAAAAAACTGATAGGTTTGTTCCCAATCTTTAAAGTAACCCTGGGCTCTTGGTGGCTTAACAAATAAGAGCCCTGGCCCCCGTCAATCCTGACTTTTTTTTTTTTTTTTGAGATGGAGTTTCACTCTTGTTACCCAGGCTGGAGTGCAATGGCGCCATCTCGGCTCACCGCAACCTCCGCCTCCTGGGTTCAGGCAATTCTCCTGCCTCAGCCTCCTGAGTAGCTGGGATTACAGGCACGGGCCACCATGCCCAGCTAATTTTTTGTAGTTTTTAGTAGAGACGGGGTTTCACCATGTTGACCAGGATGGTCTCGATCTCTTGACCTTGTGATCCACCCGCCTCGGCCTCCCAAAGTGCTGGGATTACAGGCGTGAGCCACCGCGCCCAGCCTAATCCTGATTTTTTAAATTGAGGCTAGGTGGCTTTTCCTGAGCAATTACTCGTCTTTTTCTCTCGGGGCACTCATTTTTTTTCCCTAATGTTTCTTTTCTTTACAGTATGCACATTGTTTTTTTTTCCTAACGGGGGCCAGGGACCCCAGGGGCCCTTTTGCAAGGCCCCCTGCCCTCGTGGAATGACTCTTGTCTTCTGAAGGGCTGCTATTACTGCCTTAGTAACATTTTCCTGATAATCTGGGGCTGACTGGGAGACAAAGGCCAAGTTAATGGCCCATTGATTTTCCGGGGCCTCAGGGTCTATAGGAGTATAGGTACGCTACGCCTCCTGTAGGCGTTCCAGGAAAGCAGCCAGCGACTCCTGCAGACCCTGAGTTACTGTTTCTACCTTGGAGAGGTTGATGGGTCTCCTAGCCGCCCTCTTAACCCCTGCTAAGAGATACCGGTGAAAAGTGTTCAGAGCCTGGTGAACCCCTGAGGTGTTGGGGTCCCATTGGGGTCGAGTAGAGGGAAAAACTTCTTCAATTAGGCCCTGGTTCTCTTTTACTGTTCCTCCCCCTGGACCTATGATGCCTTTCAGGGCTTCCTGTCTAATTTTGCCTCTTGCCTCTGTGGTGAACAGAATCAGTAATAATTGTTGGCAGTTGTCCCAAGTGGGGAAGTGAGTCTGGAGTACAGATTCCAAGAGCCCCGTCAAAGCCTGGGGCTTCTCAGAGAACGGGGGATGTTGAGCCTTCTGACAGAACTTACTCCATTTTAAAACCCTGCTGCCGCCTCAAGTTCCCTAGCCTCCCAGCACAACCCCCTCCCGGGGAACTTTCCATCTCAGCAAGTTCCTAAACCTACACCTGTCACCATCTTAGCAGTTCCCCAGCATGACCCCCTCCCGGGAAATCTCTCAGCAGTTCCCTAGCACGACCCCTTCCCTGGGAACTATTAAACTCAGCAGTTCCCAGCCTCTCCCCTCCTACACAGCCCCTCACATTGGCTACATCTGCCAGCTCACAGGCCATAAAAATCCCTTTTGCCACACCACGGGTCCTGCACACCAATTTTGGATGCAGCCTGGCAGCTTTTCTCTTGCTCTTAATAAAGCTTGTTCCGGCACTTCGTGTTTCGGCCCTCTCTTTAATTTCTATCACCTTCTAGTCATATAAGTCACTTGACAAGAAGGGGATGTGAACAGAGAATGGGCTACCCCAATTGTCTTCTACCCCGTTGGGGGAGTGTGGGTGTGCAGGGGGGACAAGGGTTGATTACTGGTACTCTCTGGGGGGATGCTGAGGCCCTGGTTCAGAGGGCCTTGAGTAGGGTGGAGGTAATTCTAGATCCTCTTCTGGGGTGGGGAGAATGGCTGGCGCTGTAGGAACCTTCTTTGGGCCTGCTAACATGACCTGAAGTCCAGACTGTTTTATGCAGGGCTTCAGCCACGGGGCGGGGTTGGGGGGGTTGTTGGACTAAATCCAACCATTGGTCGATGTATGGAAACTGGTTAGGGTATCTAGGAGTTTCTGCGACCATTTTCCATACAGTCTGGGTAATTTTTGGGTCACAGGTCCCAGTATCTGGCCACCCAACTCCAAAAGATGATCATTCCAATTCACATAAAGAGCAGAGTTTTCCAGGGGTTAATTTCACCTCGTATTGGCCTGAGAACCCAAACTTGAAGTTGGCTGTCACGCATTGGAGGGGGGTGCAAGGCCAGGAGCTAGACAACCCCATTTGGTTTTTCTCGGGGGCCTGGAAGTGGTTTAACTATGATTTTTTTTGTTTGTTTGTTTAGATAGAAAAGTTCTGCTGTAGAGAGAGCCAACCCTAAACAAGGCAAATTAACCACAAAAATAGACATTCAGCTTTTGAATTTCCCCCAACAGATCCCCCACCAGTTTAAGACTGGCTTCACCAAGGGTTTGAACCAATAACCTTGTAGTGGCAGGTCCTTCACCTTAACTACTGTGCTAACGGGTCAGTTGGATCATGGAGCATCAGAAAGCTTTCTTAAGCCGTATTTTGGATGCAAATACTGCACCCTGAGGCAGTGTGGCCTGTCTGAAAGCTGGGCGGGGCTGGTGGCTGGCAGAGAAAGAAGAAAAAAAAAAGCTTTTTGCATCAGTTTTAAAATTGAGCTCGCAGCCGCTGAGCCAGCTGCGAGTTCCCTGCTGCTGCAGCTTTTGGTCACCTTGACACAGGGACCCTAAAAAGCATTAAGCTCCTCTTTCTCTACCTCTCTCTTCTTGCTCTCTCTCTTTTTCTCTCCTCTCTCTTTGTCTCTTTTTCTCCCTAGTTTCTCTGTCCCTCTCTCCTCTCCCCCTCCGTTATCTGTCGCTCTCTCTTTTCTCTCTCTCTGTCTCCTCTCTCTTCTCTTTCTCCTCTCTCCTCTCTTCTCTGGCTACTTTTTCTCTCTCTCTTTCTCCTCTGTCTCCTCTCTCTTCTTACCCTCCCCTACTTTCTTATCTCTCTTCTCTCTCTTCTGTCTTTCTGTCTCTGTCTCCTCTCTCCTCAGTCTACTTTCTCTCTCTCTCTCCTCTCTCTGTCTCTGTCTCCTCTCTCCTCTCTTCTCTGTGTACTATCTGTGTGTGTGTGTGTGTGTGTGTGTGTGTGTGTGTGTCTCCTCTGTCTCCTCTCTCTTTCTGTCTCTTTTTCTTTTGACAGAAGAGACAATTACTCCCTTTTCACCCTAAATGGGTGAAGAGGGCTGGTAGTTTCTTATTTAAGGTTTGATTCACTAAGACAGAGAAAAAACTACACCCAAGTTGTCGGGGCCAGAATTCTCTCTTGGACATGAAAAAGAGGAAGAATGAGGCCTCAATGATAGAATAAGAAGAAGAAAAGGAAAGAGAACAGAATTATTTCCAGGGGTGTAAACTCAATCAGAGTTCTTGAAGTCAATGGTCACTTAGCCAACGGACAATATTATCCACCTCAAGAATAACAGGTCTAAACCACTGTGTATCAGCTAGTAACTGCCTCAGGAAACTAGAGGACTTACAATAAGGACAGAACCACACGAAAGACAGACAGACACAGGGTGGGTGTCCCCTGAGGGAGACCAGTCTAATGCCTGCCTGGCCACATTCCCGAAGGGATATTTCAGAGTGTCTTGGCTAAGGTGTACCCGTATAAACCCCGGGTCTGGTCACCTCAGAATTTTCAGTCCTGAGATGAATCACCATTATGCCTTATGATGTCCCTGTGGAACCGCAGGTGAAGGCCCATACAAGCCCCATAGCCTTCCAGCCGTGGGACTACATATATACACACTCACTGTCTCACTCACACCGAGGTTATGGAAAACAACCAAAAACTAAATTACCCGAGCCTCCAGTGAGGCAACATGAGCCTCCAGTGACGTCTCACGCTAGGCTTGCCTGGTCAGAGTTGCAATGACCAAGTCCGGTCCCCTGACTCAGGCTCCCCTGATAGACTGGTCCCCTGATTTCTGGATCTGACTTACCTCTGGAGGTTCCTGGGACCCTGAGGAATTTTGGGTGAATGTTGGCCAGGTAGTTGCCCATCCTCTGGATGGGCCGGAACTCTGGGGCCCTGGAATGTTTCAGGGGGCACCTCCCCTAGAGATCCCTAAGGTGGGAGCAGCCAACGGGACGAGACTCTGAGATGGGCTTTTGTCTGGTGATAGATGAAGATAAATCTTGCTGGGGCCTCCAAATGTTGTACTGGAGCGAGCATAGAAAGTCAACACCAAGACAAAAGTATGCTAAATTCCAGGGTCTTTATTGCCGGCGGCCACGGAGGACTCACGTCTCTCCAACCCGTGGCCCCGAAAGGAGGGTGTCAAGACCTTTTATGCCAGTAAACCACCTCCTGGGTGGGGGTGAGGGCAAGGGGCTTCAGACATTCTGAGGGCCAGTGGACTTTGGACATTCTGTAAACCATCTCCTGGATGGGGGTGAGAGCTGAGGGGCTTCAGACATTCCGATTGTTACTTAAGTGGTTCACAGACGTCAAGATAAGCATTAGTTTACACATTGTCTGGGTAGGGTGGAAATTACAGACCTTAGTTACTTATTACAAGTCGCAGGGGCCATGTGCTTGCCTGTCACATTAGGGTTACAGAGAGCAGTTTCAGCAGATTGCCAAGGTATGGTTGAGGTATTTACCATGTCATAGTTAGAACTAAAGAGTAAAATAGACAAGAGATATGAATAGGATATTTAAAATAAGGAAACGTAAAGGGCCAGTAAACAAATAGAAACTCTAACAACAGAAGAAATACAAATGGAAACAAACAAAACTCTTCCTTTGCCTATCAAATCAGAGATAATTTAAAAGACTAATAAGATTCTGTATTTGTCTGGGTTCAGTAAACAGAACTATATTATGCTGCTGGTGAGAGTTTTGCATTCCCACCAGCAGTGAATGAGAGTTCCTCTTTTTCCACGTCCTCACCAGCATTTGCAATTGTATAAGATTGTTTTTATTTGATCCATTCTTATAGATCTGTGCTGATAATTAATTATAACTTTAATATCAATTTCCCTAATGACTAACACTATTAAACATGTTTTCATTTATACTTATTTGCAATGTATACATCTCTTTTGGTTAAAGTGACTTCAGATATTTTGACAATATTTTAATTGGTCTGTTTTATATTGGTTGAGTTTTACGAGTGTTTTACATATCCAGGACATAAGTCATTTATAAAATATGTAATCTGCACTTTTGCCAGTGTGGCTTATCTTTTCACTCTCTTAACAGTGTCATTTACGAAAGAAAAGCTTTAATTTTCCTAAAGTCCAATTTGTCTTTCTTTTTTTTTTTTTTTTTTTGGATCATGCCTTTGTTGTTATACCTGAACACTCATTGTCAAAGCCAAGATCACACAGTTTTTCTACATTTTCTTCTAGAAGTTACAACACTGTTTATGTTTTCCATTTAAAGTTTCTGTTTTTAATTCATACTTAATGCATTTACATTTAAACATATGACACATTTTTAGTTAATTTTTCTATAATCTAAGAGGCATGTATTGAAGTTCATACCTTGCACATGCATCTAGTTGTTTGGTTCTATTCCTCTTTTCCAATCTATATTTCTTGGGATTTTCTACATAGACAATACGTCATCTGCAAATAAAAAGAAATACTTTTACCTTCCAATTTGTATGCCTTTTATTTCCTTTCCTTGCTTTGTTACACTGGATGAGACTTCTGTTATGATGTTGAATAAGAGTGCCCAGAATGGATAACTTTGCCCTGTTTCCAGTCATGGGGGAAAGGATTTGGTCTTTCACCATTAAATATTATGTTAACTTGAGGATTTTTTTGTAGAATGATCTCACTAGATCTACTCATAGTTTGTTGAGTGTTTTTATCATTAGTGAAAGTTGAACTTGGCAAGACTTCTCTTCATTGATGATTATGCTCATGTGGTTCTTCTCCTTTAGACTAGATTGTATTGATTGATTTTCAACTATTGAACTGGCCTTCATTTCTGAGATAAATCCCACTTGGTTGTGGTAAATTATTCCTTTTATATATTGACAAATTCAGACTGGTATAATGAGGGATGTGATGGTTAATATTGAATGTCAACTTGATTGGATTGAAGGATGCAAAGTATTGTTTCTGGGTGTGTCTGTTAGGGTATCCCCAAAGGATATTAACATTTGAGTCAGTGGACTAGGAGAGGCAAACCCACCCTCAATCTAGGTGGACACTATCTAATCAGCTGCCAGTGCAGATAGGATAAAATCAGGCAGAAGAACATGGAAGGACTAGGCTAGCTAAGTCTTCTGGCCTCCATCTTTCTCCCATGCTGAATGCTTCCTGCCCTTGAACACTGAACTCCAAGTTCTAAAGCTTTTGGACTCTTGGACCTACACCATTGGTTTTCCAGGGGCTCTTGGGCCTTAGGCTACAGACTAAAGGCTGCACTGTCAGTTTCCCTGCTTTTGAGGTTTTGGGACTTGAACTGGCTTCCTTGCCCCTCAGCTTGCAGGAGGCCTATTGTGGGACTTCCTGTGATTGTGATTGTGTGAGTCAATATTCCTTAATAAACTCCCTTTCATATATACAGATAGCCTGTTAGTCCTGTCTCTCTAGAGAACCCTGACTAATATAAAGGATATTTGTCTTAATTTTCTTTATTTGCACTATATTTGTCTTGACTGGTGTCAGGGTAATGTTACGGCTGTAAAATCAGTTGGGAAGTATTTCTTCTTTTTCTATATTAGTTTTGTATTACTGTCATAAGAAATTACTACAAGTTTAACATCTTGAACAGTACAAATATATTATCTTACAATTATCTAGGTCAGAAGTCCAACATAGCTCTCACCAGGAAGAGACCAAGAGTCTCATTTCTTTCTGGAGGCTCTAGGGAAACATCTATTCCTTCTTCATTGAAGTTGTTGGCAAAATTCAGATCCTTGGGTTTGTAGAACTGAGATCTCTGTTTTCTTGGGCAAATCAACAACATGAATGTTGTAAATATCTGACAGACTTTAAACTAAGAGCCATTCCCAGTTTCCAGAGACCAACCCACATTTCTTGGCTTATGACCCTCTTTCTCCATCTTCAAAGCCAGCAATGGCTGGTCAGATCATCACATTTTGAATTATTCTCCTCCTTCTTTCATCTTGTCTCTCTGATCAATCTGGGAAATGTTTTCTGCTTTTAAGAATTAGACTGGGTCCACCTGGATAATCCAGGTTAATGTCCTCAACTCAAGGTTCAAACCCTTAATCAAATCAGCACAAAATCCCTTCTGCAATGCAGTGTAGAGTTTGCAGAAATTAGATATGAATTTCTTCAAAATTAGATGTGGATCAAAGGAACATTATTCTGCTACCACATATTTTGTTTTCTGGATGAGAGTGTGTACAATTGGTGCTATTTTTTCTTTAAATGTTAGTTAGCATTTGCCAGTGAAACAATGCAGGGCTAGAGTTTTGTTTTTGGATGGTTTTTAACAATGAACTTAATTTCTTTAATATTAATAGGGCTTTTCAGATAATCTATTTAATCTAGGGTGTTGTTCAAATTGGACAGTATTTCTTGATCTATCTTCACGTTAACTGTCTTTCTCCTCTGTCATTTCCATCCTTCCAAAGAGTCCATCCAGTGAGATTTAAATTTTGTTTTTTGCAGCTTTCAGTTCTAAAATTTCCATAGGTTCTTTTTTATGTCTTCCATTTCTTTGCTGATAATTTATATTTTAAGGATGATGATTCTTTTTTTTTTTTTTCTTTTAAAACCGGGGACCTCTTGATGTGCAAGAGTGATGATTCTTTTGAGCATTTTTATAGTAGCTGCTTTAATGTCTGCCAGATATTTACAACATCTGTATCATTGATTTTGGCTTATATGCTGAACACTTTGAATATTATGTTCTGAAATTCTGGGTCTTGTTCAAATCTACCAGTTTGGTGGTACTTCAAATACTGATGTTCTTCTCCAATATATCTTCTAGTTAATATTTACTTTTCAGATTCCTGAAATATCTACACCACATATTCTGTCTGGTTTTCATAGCTGTGTTCACTGCTAGAGAAAGTTGAAAAGCATTTATTTCATGTTACCTAGAACCAGAATTGCTCTGTATAAATTTTTATATTACTTTTATTTTTTTACTTTGAAGAAAAAAATAGCAAACTTATAAAAAGTTGCAGGGACGGTACAGAAAATTTTTTCCCTGAATTATTTGAAAGTAAGTTGCCAGCCTGATGGCCCATTTATCCTATGAGAGGCAGAATTTTAAGATAATCCCTATGACTTTCACCTCATAGGGTTACTCCTAACACTATGTTACATTACACAGCAAAAGGAGAATTATCTGGGTAGGCCTAATCTAAGCTTGTTAACAGGAGAAAGTTTTATCTGGCTGATGGCAGAAACAGAAGTCAGAGAGATTTGAATCATGATAAGGGTGAATACATCTCCACTGCTGGCCTTGAAGCTGGAGGGGGCCATGTACAAGGACCAGAAAGAAGCCTCTAGGAGTTGAGAGCAGCTGTCTGTCAAGAACCAGCAAAGAAATGGGACCATCAATTCTACAACTGCAAGGAACTGAGTTCTCCGAACAACCTGAATGTCCTTGGAAGGGGATCATCTCCTGGCCCTCCAGATAATAGCCCAGGATAGCCAACACCTTGATTTCAGTCTCGGGAGACCCTAAGCAGAAAACCAGCCAAGCACACCCAGAATACTGACTTGCACACCGATGAGCTAATAAATGAATGTTTTTTCAAGCTGCTTAGTGTGTTATAATATGTCACATGCAATAGAAACTAAATATAATCCCAAATATATTTAGTGCATATTTCCCCAAAACACAGACATTTTCCTATATAACTGCAATACAATGATCAAAATTTTAAAAATGAACATTGATATATTACTGCTATCTAAACTTAGAACCCAATAATTTTTCACCAGTTATTCCAGCAATGTTCTTTATAGCAAAAGGATCCAGTTCACAATCACCTGTTGCTGACTCTTTATTATCCTTTTGTATAGAGTATGTCCTTAGGCTTTCATTGACTTTCATTACTTTATAGTTGTTATTTTCTAGAATGTCCCTTATTTTGGATTTGCTTCATATTTCCTCTTGAATGGATTCAGGTTATGCATCTTTGGCAGGACTATTACAGAACTGATGTTGTAGTGTTCTCTTTCTCTTCTATCAGGTGGCACACAATTTTGATTTGTCCCATTACTTATAATGTCCTCATTGACCATTTGTTTAAGATAGTGACTTCCAGGCAATTTTGGTACTCTTTTTTCCATTGTAATTATGGTGAGACATTTTGAAATTATGTAAATATTTATTGTGTATTTATATATGTATTTTTCATACACTCACTCATGTTTTCCTTTTTTGATTCAACAGGTTATGCTGTGTTCTATATTTCTTTATTTTGATGCTCAGTGTCCCCTGTTTAACTTGTAGAATCTTCTTCAGGCTTACTTCCATGTCCTTTTAATATGCCCCCATCATGTCTTTAGCACTTTGCTTTCTGGCATAGCAAGATATTCCAGATTAATTGGGTTATTTTCCTGTCCTATCTAACCATTCTCCAAGGATTTCTTGTCCCTTTTATTTAATAATGGCATTTTGAAAACAAGATATGAACAATTAGGTGTGCTTACTACTATTGGGGTGTTGTGGCTCCCAGGTGCTCTTAGTGGAAAGAATTGGGCAATATTTGTATATACACAGAGAGAGACACACACAAATACTCACACAAATATACATTCACACATTTATATATCTATTTCTGTATCTATATTCATTGAAGCCATGACTTTGATACCTAACTCCAATACAATACCACCGAGTTCATTCTAGTTTTTTCCTTTTCTATATTTGTAACTCTCTTCTATGACAATGAGAACATTGGATCCCATTACGCTTACTTGATCAGTCCTCCTATATGTAAATAATTTCCCATTTGCTGCACTCCTCCTTCCCTTCTTGGAAGCTCCACTCGATATCCTCCCAACTGTGAATTACAGCCCCTGGTTTACAGCCCACTTTGTAAACCTGCTCTGGCTGAGACATAGTGCTAGAGACTTCCTCCCTACCCAAATCCCACCATACCAGTATGTTCCTCACACTGTTAGCAGCATGGACATGCTTCTTAACCTGCTCAGACTCTGAAACCCTGCTCCAGTCTGCTACATACTTCCTCCACTTGGACATCCTCTTCAACCAGATAGAACTCCAATATCCCTCACTTAGCTGTCTCCTGTCTGGGAAGCCTCATCACAGTTCTTAGTCTCTGACTCCCTGTAATGAACTGCTCTTCCTTCTTCACTCTGCTCAGGCACACACAGCTCCCTCCTCTCCTCTGATAAAGACACCTACCTTGATTTTCCCCATCTGACAGTGTTAAGATTGAATTGTTGAGGAAGGGAAGGGCTGGGGACAAGAAAAGCATTTAGTTCTGTTTTATGACTGAACTAAGTAACTATATTACCAAGCTAAAATATAAGTACCATTGGTCTTAAATTAAATTCAAAAGCAAGTACAGCACTTCGTCACAAACGCATCACCATCTTCATACCCAGTTGAGGATATCCTCTGTCAATAACTCCATTAAAATGATGGTAAGGTTGCCTCTGACTACATGTAAGCAGCAGAGGACTCAATAGAATCTTTGTTTTTAACTTTGTGCAGGAAGAAAAAGGTATATTTATGAGCCAATCAGCAAATAGCTTCTCTCAAGCCTCTGAGATTTCTGGAGACACACCAATTAAACATTAGAGACACCACTAAAGCAGAATGAGAGGGAGCACTTGCCTAATACCCTGGCACCTAACTTTCTGAGGAGATGGTCTCTCTCTCTATATATATGTACACACACACACACACACACACACACACACACGTGCATGTGTGCATAAGATGAAAGAGACAGGCTAGCTTTTGTTAAAGGCCAAAAAAGAGGTCAAGACCCCATGTGCTCTACGTCAGTGACAGAAATGAGAGTTCGCTTCTAGTTGGCATGATCTCAGACACTTTGTGATCAGGGCTGGGCCTTAAGAAATGAGTAGTGTGATTTCTGCTCTTGTGTCAGTTTGCTGAGAATGATGGTTTCCAGGTTCATCCATGTCCCTACAAAGGACACGAACTCATCATTTTTGATGGCTGCATAATATTCCATGGTGTATATAT
>NW_016107973.1:597600-633638 GCF_001604975.1 Cebus imitator | reverse complement strand
GCTGGTCTTCAACTTGTGAGCTCAAGTGATCCACCCGCCTCCGCCTCCCAAAGTGCTGGGATTACAGGCATGGGCCACTGTGCCTGGCCTGGAAAGGAGTTTCTAATGAGAGCTGTTGGTATTTCATGAGTGCCCCTACATGAGGAATGCGTAAGAGCTTTTCATATCACATCAAGCCTGGGGCAAAAATCTTCAATGGGATCATTCAGAGCTGCTGGAACTTGATAACATAGTAAGCATCCAAATTATTCCTGAGAAATCCAAAAGACAAGAGACTAGCTGACCAGCTACCTTGATATTAGAGTAAAGAAAGTTTGGGGAGAGCCTGGACTCTTTGAATTTGAGACTCATTTTGGGCAACGGATGTGTAAGTGGTTTCCACAGACTTGACATGGGCCATATGGAAGACAGAACTGTCTTGGAGATATCATAGATTTAGACGAAGTCTTTTGGAGAAGCAAAAACAAAAATAAACCTTAGAATAAACAACGTGGAGATATACTGCTGGAAGCTTAAAAGCTAAATAAGGAGTCAAAAGCGACTGCCCAGGAATATGTTTTTCAAGAGACCAGCAAGGGAGAGCTCCTCAACAGAGGGAGACTCCCTATAGTACTCTGAAAAATATCGCACAAGAGGAGGATTGGTACTGGCTATAACAGTATCAATCATATAAGATTTTAATTTCTTTTCACTTCCTCTCTGCCTTCGTTGAATAGAAACTCTTCTATGACTGGAACTGACAGGAGGATTTTTACTTTACACAAGCAAGCAGAAAAGTTATGGGCCATACCCTAGATTTCACCCAAGGGACAAGAGTAGAATGAGTTCCAAAGAACAGGTTTGCATAGGCAGCAGGAAAAAAAAAAGTTGGTATATTATTGCATCCTATAAATCCTGTTTATTTAGTGTATTTGCCACATTGCCAATAATCTCCAGAATATGTTTGAGAATAGTTTCTGAGGATATTAACTAAAGGTAGGAGGGAACATAATTTTAGCTACCGTGGTCGGGCATCCTTTCAGCTTAGAACCATTGCATTTGTTTTTCCTTCTACCTAGAAAACTACCCTGAGATATCGACCATATCACTCCCTCACCTCCTTCAGCTGTTTTCTTACAAGCCTTCTTTTGTTGTTTCTCCAATAAGAATTTAAGTTCCAAGAAGGCTGAGTATTTTGTTTTGTTTTGTTCAGTCCTGTAATCCTTAACACCTAGGATAGCACCAGGCACATAATACGTGTCTAATAATAATTTGTTAAATTAATAAACACAGCTAAATTAATCAACATTTGTGCACACAAAAGAGATCCTAAACTCAAGGTGTTATCTCACACAGCTGGATTCTAATTTTTTGCTCAGTTGGTTGACTGAAATATGGGCCTGTGATGGATCACACTAAACAAGGTTGGTCTACAAGAGATTGCTGTAGAGGCAAGAATCTAAAGAATCATGGAAAAGGGAATGTTGTTTTATATTTATCATGTGTTATGAGTACATCTACTTCCTAACTATGTCCAGAGAGAGGGCCAGAAGATGTTACTGCTAACAAGAAATTGAGTAATGAACAGGCAAGTATATTTTTAAAGTTTTAAAATGGCTATTCTCCTTAGGCAGAGGATTCTGAGAGTGGCTCTAAAGCTTGATATGTCATTTTGATTTCAGTGGTGATACCAGGATCTCAGGTAAAATAAATTAAGAAGCTGAATTTAATCACTTGAGTGATTAACCAAGGAAGGCTTGGTTACCTTAATATGCACTAAGAATGTCATGATAGACAGAATAATCTGAGTTGGAGGAATTTTTATCCACTGTTAACTGATCCTGTGATACTATGGTAGAGACAGTATGTTCATTAACTAAATTATGTTCCATTTTTTTCTGAGGTTCATACTCATATACTGTTTTTCCCAGACTGTGTTGCAGTTAGGTGACTGATTTCTGTCCGTTAGAATGTGAGCAGAAGTTATATTTACCAATTTCATGTCTCTTCCTTATAAAGACTCCAGCATAACCTTCCATGAGTCTTCTCCCTTCGTTTTCCTGATTAATGTAAACACCCGAGACAACCTTGGAAATCACATTTACAGGTTGTGAAGTTTCCCGCCATCACGGCCCCTAAAAGACTGCATGGAGCAGATCCCATCCCATCCTACCTGCATTGAACTACAATCTGAATGAGAATTAAATTTTAAGTTTGCTAAGCCTCTGAGATTTTGGAAATGATTGTATAGTAATTAGCCTACCTTGTCACCTATGTATTACCAGGAGAGAAATGAATAGGTGGTGTGATGGTTAATATTAAGTGTCAACTTGATTGGATTGAAGGATGCAAAGTATTGTTCCTGGATGTGTCTGTGAGGGTGTTGCCAAAGGAAATTAACATTTGAGTCAGTGGTCTGGGAAAGGCAGACCCACCCTCAGTCTGGGTGGGCACAATCTAATCAGATGCCAGCATGGCCAGAATAAAAGCAGGCAGAAGAATGTGAAAAGTCTAGACTGGTGTGGTCTCCCAGCCTACATCTTTCTTCTGTGCTGGATGCTTCCTGCCCTCAAACATCAGACTCCAAGTTCTTCAGCTTTGGGACTCTTGGGCCTTTGACCACAGACTGAAGGCTGCACTGTCGGCCTCCCTGCTTTTGAGGTTTCACTATTCAGACTAGCTTCCTTGCTCCTCAGCTTACAGATGGCCTATTGAGGGACCTCACCTTATGATCGTGTGAGTCAAAACTCCTTAATGAATTCCCCTTTATATATACATTTATCACATTTGTTCTGTTTCTTTAGAGAACTCTGACTAATACAGGTGGCCCACTAATTTTTTACTTGATTGAGTGATCAAAAACTCCTAATCATGGCAAACAGAGGGCTGATATAAGCTGCTAAACAGATGAGGTTCTCTCTTAATTACAAGACCCAAGTCAGTTCAACTATCATACCCCAGGCCCCTTGTGGAAGGACCTTACTATAACATCATAAGTATGTACTGGGAATAGTCTTCTCCAAAGAACCTGCAGCCACAGTTAAATATCACTGATCCCAACCGTTAGATGAGAAAACTGAGACCCAGAAAAATATTTCAAGATCATACACTTAATAAATGGTAGAGCTGGGATTGTAACTTATATTCGTAATTCTTAGATCATGAGATTATTTATTACAAATTTTTATTATGTCGTATCCATACCCTGTCATGTATAGGTGGGGATTTATTCAGCAACACCTTTTAATATGAAGGGAGGCTGGAGATGAAATGCTTTCTTTTTGGGCTAAGAAGCTTAGTTCTGGGAGCCACATTAATTACCTGGTTCCCAAGTCAGCATAACTTAGAAGAAAAAGAAAATTTAAGGAATGACACATATTTTCTTTTTAGTTTGACATACAAACATTATCATATAGTAAAATGCTTCTTATACTTAAATATGTCTATACTTTTCATGCACTGTTTACATATTTTTGTATTATTGGGAGACAACCAAACTATTTTATTTATAGTAAACAGTCCTGTCTGGCTGTTGCTGTTCTTTGTAATAGCATGGGTTTTTTTGTTATCATTGTTGTTTTGGTTTTTTATTTTATTATTATTTATTTATTTATTTTTGAGATAGAGTTTTGCTCTTGTTGCTCAGGCTGGAGTGCAATAGTGCAATCTCTGCTCACTGCAACCTCCACCTCCCAGGTTCAAGCAATTCTCCTGCCTCAGCCTCCTGAGTAGCTGGGATTACAGGTGCGTGCCACCATGACCAGCTAATTTTTGCATTTTTAGTAGAGATGGGGTTTTGCCATGTTGGCTAGGCTGGTCTCAAACTCCTGACCTCAGGCGTCCGCCTGCCTCGACCTCCCAAAGTGCTGGGATTACAAGCTTGAGCCACCACTCCCAGCCCCCATTTTGTCTTTTGAAATACAGATGGAGTCTTGCTCTGTTGCCTAGGCTGAGGTCAAACTTGTTGGCTCAAGTAATTCTCTTTTCTTGACCTCCCAAAGTGCTGGGATTACAGATGTGAGCCACTGTGCCTGGCCATATGCTGCTTTTAGTAACAGTTTTTAGAAGGTATAACTCATATGCAATAAATATCTTTGAAAGTATATAATTTAGTAGTTTCTAGTATATTCGTAAGGCTGTACAATCATCACCACTATCTAATTCCAGAACATTTTCATTACCCCAGAAAGAAACTCCATACGCCTTAGTAGACACTCTTCATTCCTGTTCCCTTCAGCAACTAGCTACCACTAATCTACCTTCTGTCTCAACAGATTTGTCTATACTAGACATTCCATATACAAACATACATTCCACATCCAACTTCAAAATGTTCATGTCAAAATTGACTTAAAAGTTGAAAATAAAAAATACAAGATGTCTTTCTCAACATAAATTCCACTGAGTACAAGACACTTTTGTAAACAACAAAACCAGTCATTTAGTCTATCCCTAAAGAACTGAGGGTCCCTGGAATTTAACTATGTCAATGCAGTCTCTTTTACATTATTAACTGAAGAAAAATGGGTACCTTTTAAAGATTTTTTAAGATTAAGAAACAAGAAGAGGTCGAACAGAGCTAAATCAGGACTGTAAGGTGGATGCCTAAATACTGATTTTCCATCAAAATTCTCCAAAAATTGCTCCTTTTTGATGAGAGAAATGAGCAGGAGCATTGTTGTGGTGGAGAAAGACTCTGGTGAAGACTTCCTGGGCATTTTTCTGCTGAAGCTTTGGCTGAGTTTCTCTAACACTCTCATAATAAGCAAAAGTTATCATTCTTTGGCCCTCCAGAAAGTTAACAGGCAAAATGCATTGAGCATCTCAATAATCTTTTGCTATGACTTTTGCTCCTTTTGCTTTGACTGGGCCACTCTCACCTCTTGGTAGACATTTATTTGTGCTTTGTCTTTAGGACCATACTGGTAAAGTGATGTTTCATCTCCTGTTACAATTCTTTGAAGAAGTGCTTCAGGATCTTGGTCATGCTTGTGTAAAATTTCCATTGAAAACTCTGCTCTTGGCCTGACACAGTGGCTCACACCTGGAATTCCAACACTTTGGGAGGCTGAGAAGGGAGGATTGCTTGAGCCCAGGAGTTTGAGACCGGCCTGGGAAAATTGGAGAGACTCTACAAAAATAAATAAATAAATAAATAAATAAGGAAGAAAAAAGAAAAAGAAAAAGTTAGCTGGGTATGGCTCATGCCTGTGGTCCAACCTACTCCAGAGGCTGAGGTGGGAGGATTGCTTGGGCCTGGGAGGTCAAGCCTGCAGTGAGCCATGAGTGCACCACTGCATTCTAGGGTGACAGAGTGATGCCCTGTCTTGAAAGAAAGAAAAAGAAAAAAAGAAAGAAAGAAAGAGAGAGAGAAAAGAAAGAAAGAAAGAAAGAAGAAAGAAAGAGGAAGAAAGAAAGAGAAAGAGAAAGAAAGAAAGAGGGGAGGGAGGGAGGGGGAGTGGGAGAAAGAGAAGACTCTGCTTTTGTCTGTAGCTGATCCAGATGCAACAATTTTGGCATCCATTGAGTGGAATGTTTGTTCAACTTTAATTTTTCAGTCAGAACCAGTTGAGACATCTGTTGTGTTAGCTATTGCTTCTGCTGTTAATTGTCAGTTCTCTTCAATCAGGGCATGAACAAAATTAACTTTTTCCTCACAAACTGATGTGAAGGTGTGAAGTGAGTGGTCTGCCACTGCAGGCTTCAACTTCAACATTTCCTAGTCCCTTCTTAAAATGAGTTATCCATTTGTGAACTGCTGACTTCTTTCAGGCATTGTCCCCCTAAACTTTTTGTAAAGGATCAATGATTTCAGCAGTCTTTTCCCCAAGTTTCACCATAAATTTGATGTTTTTTCTTGCTTCAGTTTTAGCAGAATTCATGTTGCTCTGATAGGGGCTCTTTTCAAACTGATTTCTTATCTTTACTGCTTCAAACTACATCTCGTTCAGACACCTAATAACAACTTAGTACGAGTCTATTTTGGTACACAAAGTTTTTAAATATATGCATAGCTTTTTCATAATATGCATTTTTCATGAACTTTTTGAAGATCTCTCAGAGAATCATACAACTTGTGACATTTTATGTCTGGCTTCTTTCACTTAGCATAATATTTTCGAAGTTCATTTATATTACAGCACATATCAGTGCTCCGTTTGTTTTTATTGCTAAAAAATTCGTGGGTTCTTTTTTTCCCATTTGGAAAATAATGTAAAATGTAAGTGGCCCCTTACCATTAAGCCAAACATTTCCAAGTGAATGGCAGGGTCTAGTACAGGATCAGTCAGTATAACCAACTTCTTCAGAAAGGTCAGAAAAGCAGAACTGCTTTTTAAGAAGGGACTAGAAAATGTTGAAGATGAAGATTCATGGATACACCACATTTTATTTAGTGGCTTATGTGCTAATTGACGTTTTCATTGTTGATATTTTGGGGGTTACTGTGAATAATGTTATGAACATTAGTGTACAAGTTTTGTCTGGACATATATTTTCAATTCTCTTGAGTATATATGAGTAGAAATGCTGTATCACATGATAGTTCTGTGTATAACTTTTGGAAGTACTACCAAACTGTTTCCACAGCAACTGCTAGCAATGTATGAGGGTTTCAATTTCTCCACAACCTCATCAACACCAATTATTGTTTCTTTCTTTCTTAGTTTTGATAATAGCCATGCTAGCGGGTGTGAAGTGCTTTAGGGACACATCCCCAGCAGTTCTGCTTTTGTGAACTTTCTGCAGAAGTTGGTTCTACTGACTGATCCTGTACTAGACCCTGCCATTCACTTGGAAATGTTTGGCTTAATGGTCAGGGGCCACTTACATTTTACATTGTTTTCCAAATGGGAAGGGGCATTCTTAGAAATGTGTGATCATGTCCTGCTGCCTTCCAAATGCAGTTTCTGGACCCTGCCATCCTTTTTAGATCTTCTTATGGTAAAGGATCTGAATAGGTCGTCATTCACATGAAGCTATACTTGACTAATTGTGAATAGTGCAGGAGTCTTCCAAAAATGAGAATAAGAGAGAAGACATCTTATGTGAAAGACTCACAGACTCTTCAACTTCTTTCAGTTCAGAAGATACTAGGGATATGGGTAACACCCACCATGGGCACTGAGGAAGGAGAACTGTCTAGATCCCAGGCACAATTAGTGCCTGAAGAATAGTGTTATTACTCAGCTATTTCCTTTATATAATCCTTTATATATAATCATATATTAGTTTAGAGAATTAGTGCCTGAAGTATAACTTACTGCTTACATATATCTAGCTTATATAATCACACTTAATACTTATATCTACCATACTTAGTTCTATATAATCATATAGGTATTGTAGTCAGAGCTGTACTGACACATTTAGTGCTGATTTATAGAATCCTTCTATAAAACCATATAGTAGTTTGTAGTAGGAGGAATGCCTAGAGCAGTCACAGAACAGAAGCAGTACATGGGAAAACAGCCAGACCAGGACAAGAACCAAAGACCCAGGCAGTGGCATCCCTGCCTGAAAGGGCATACGCTGTATGGCAGGCTTGGAGCAAGAAGTTCTCCTCCTGATAAAGCAGTTGTAGTACCTTGCATCCAGTTCCTGTGGAAAGTAGTCCTCAGGCCTGAGATCCTGGAAATAACTGAGGGAGAACAATCCCTCTGTTGTGACCTGTCATGGTGGCTGTACACCCTGTCAGTCTTTTCTTGCTTCTGTGCTAGCTCTAATCATCCTCCCATAAATATCTTAAGAGAAGAGCACAAGTCTGTCAGCTCCCACTGCATTGGCTTACAGTATCCTTCTATTAGAAATCCTTTGAAGTCTCCAGCTCCCAGATAAGAAGTGTTGCGCACGACACCTGTTGCACACAGCCCACCTTCTTGCCTCAGTGACCTAACAGGGGTGGACCCCTTTTCTGTACACAACCCTCTACTGTGCACGGCACAGCCCCCTACTGCGCATGGCCCACCTCTCTGCTCAGGTGACATAATGGGATGGCCCCCTTGCTTGTGACTTACGTGATTATGTATGCCCTATTACTAAGCCTATAGATGATGACCTCACTCACAACCCTGCCCCCTGCTTGTACCTAATAAATACAGATGCTTCTGGGCATTTGGGGCTCTCGCTGATCTCCACTCATAGGTTGCATGCCCAGCTGAGTCCAGCTGCTGTTCACCAGTTCTTCAGTGTCCTGTCTCTTTACTTCTCAGATTCTGCACCTCAGCACAACTTAAGGGACACCCCGTGACCTGTGGGGTCCTACAGCACTACAAGGGATCTTGCCTTTGCACTTGAGTGCTGTGACAACATTCCTGTTATTGTGTTTTTCCGTAAAAGAAATATGGTTGCTGGGCATGGTGACTCATGCTTGTAATCTCAACAATTTGGAAGGCTAAGGTGGGAGGACTGCTTGATCCCAGGAATTTGAGACCAACCTGGGCAACATAGTAAGACCTCATCTTAGCAAAAGTTCAAGAATTAGCTGGGGTTGGGGCTGTGCGGCTCATGCCTGTAACATCAGCACTTTGGGAAGCCAAGGAAGGCAGATCATCTGAGGTCAGGAGTTTGTGACCTGTCTGGCCAACGTGGTGAAACCCCAGCTCTACTAAAAATACAAAGAATTTATTTTGAGCCTATGAGTGTCATTGCCTGGGCCTCTTGAAGACAGGATACATTTGGGTCTTGGTTCTTTAGCCAGCTTGCCACTGTGTGTCTTTTGATTGGGGCATTTAGCCTGTTTACATTTAAGGTTACTATTGGTATGTCTGGATTGTATCCTGTTATCATGATGGTAGCTGGTTATTATGCAGACTTGTTTGTGTGGTAGCTTTATAGTGTCATTGGTCTCTGTACTTGTATGTTTTTGTGGTGGCTGATAATGCTTTTTTCTTTCCATATTTAGTTTATTTAGTGTTTATTTCAGGAGCTCTTGTAAGGCAGGTCTGGTGGTAACAAATTCCCTCAGAATTTGCTTGTCTAAAAAATATCTTATTTCTTCATCACTTATGAAGCTTAATTTGGTCAGATATGAAATTCTTCATTGGAATTTTTTTTTTTTTTGAGACAGAGCCTTGCTCTTGTTGTCCAGGCTCCACCTCCCAGGTCCAATTGATTCTCACACCTCAGCCTCCTGAGTAGCTGGGATTACAGGTGCCCACCACCACACCTGGTTAATATTTGTATTTTTAGTAGAAGCGAGGTTTCACCATGTTGCCCAGGCTGGTCTTAAACTCCTGACCTCATGATCCACCCACCTTGGCTTCCGAAAGCACTGGGATTACGGGCATGAGCGAGTGTTCCCGGCGGAATTTCTTTTCTTTAAGAATGTTGAATATAAGACCCCAGTCTTCTGGCTTGTAGGCTTTCAGCTGAGAGGTCTGCTGTTAGTCTGATGGGCTTCCCTCTGGAGATGACCTATGTTTTATCTCTAGCTGCCTTTAACATTTTTTCCTTCATTTCAACCTTGGAGAATCTGACGATTGTGTGTTTTGGAGATGATCTTCTTGTAAAGTATTTTATGGAGGTTTTCTGGATTTTCTGAATTTGAATGTTGGCCTCTCTAGCTAGGTTGGGGAAGTTCTCATGGATGATATCCTGAAATAAGTTTTACAAGTTGCTTCCATTTTTCCCATCTCTTTCAAAGATGTCAGTTGAATTGTAGATTCAGTCTCTTTATATAATCCCATATTTCATGGAATTTTTTGTTCACTCCTTTTCATTCGTTTTTCTTTATTCTGATGTGATTGTCTTATTTCAGAAACTCAGTCATCAAGCTCTGAGATTCCTTCCTCAGCTTGGTCTATTCTGTTGTTAATGATTGCAATTGCTTTATAAAATTCTTGTAGTGTGATCTTCAGCTCTATTGGCTTGGTTACATTTTTTTCTATACTGGCTGTTTTGTTTGTCAGCTCCTGTATCTTCTAATTGTAACTCATAGCTTCCTTTGATTGGGTTTCAACATTCTCCTGGATCTCAATGATCTTTGCTCCTATCCATATTCTGAATTCCATTTCTGTCATTTCAGCCATCTCATTCTGGTTAAGAATCCTTAACCAGATGCTGATCTTTCTTTAGTCTTTGAAGTTGCTGTCTTCTGGATTTTTTTTTTCTTTTATCCTATTTGATGACCTTGGAGGTTTCATTGCGGTGTAAGGTGGATTCAGTTGACTGGTTTCATTTCTGGAAGATTTTAGGGGGCAAGGTTCAGCTCAGGACTCCTGAACTATGTGCTGTAACTCTGGGAGACTGGTATCAGCTCCCACTTTGTTCTCTGGCTCTTTGAGGTTAGGAACCCGCTGTGCTAGAAGGGCTGAAGTGTTCCCGGACCGGACCGCTGGTTATCACACTCCAATGGGTTGTGCCAGCCAAAGCACTTCCTAGGGCGGTGACAGTGGGATCTATCCTCTTTCGCATGTGGTAGTAGCATCTGCAGCTGCAGCATGGTGGGGTGCACATTCATCTGCTGCGACAGGGTACTAACGGGTGCTGGGTTGCTGGCGTCTGTGCGGGCCTTCGCAGCAGCAGCTAGCCTTGACAGCACGGCTGTGGGGGCGGGGCTGGGACAGGGTCCAGCTGGCGACTGTGTGCCTGTTCACACTGGTGGTGGTGTTTCCACCCTTTGTGAGCGGTCCCGCTAGCGGCAGTGGCCTCTTAGAGTAGGGGCGGGTCCACTTTTCTCTGTGCTTAGTTTCGCACCTAGAGGCCGCTTCCATGCACAGGGGTGGGGCATTGGTCGGGGGCGGGCTGGTGGGCTCTCTGCCTGACAACTCTCCAACAACAATGGTGGTTGGAGGAGGGGGCGGGGCGCACTCACGCCAGCAAAAATGTTCTGGCCTGGTGCACAGAAACACCCGCGCTGGCGGGGGAGGGAAGGCAAGGTCAGCCTGCCAGCGCACATGCTCTGGCAAAGTGTTGTTGGGGGTGGCCGTGGCGACTGTATGTGGGAAAAGCGACCTGGTGAGGCTACAGTTGGGGGAGAGTATAGGCGGCCTAATGCTTGTGAGCTGGGGCTGCTCTACTGGGCATTCTGCTGGTTGGGTGAGACCGCCAGCACCCGAGCTATGATGTGGTCCCCAGGAGATACTTGGGGCTGCACTGTAAGCAGGCGCCGCTATGCTGGGGCCCCGCCAGAGGCCATCAGACTGAGTAGTGCTCAGGTCAGACCGGTTCTGTCTCCTGGGAAAATGCCCCGCAAAGTTCAGGTCCTACAGTTCCCCTAGGGCTAAAGTCTCCTATTGGAGTGAGTCCAGCCTAGTGGGACGGGCAACACTGACCATGCTCCACTACAGATGCTCCTGAACCAAACCCTCTGACCTTCACTGCAGCTGGAGTTCCACCCCTCCCACTTCCCTGAACAGCTCTCCCAGCCAATTCAAGTGTCCATGGTGGCCAAAGGTCTTCTCCTGCCAGGATTCCAAAGGCCTGTGGGCAGAGTTGGTTGCTCTTTTCCTGTTCATCTCCCCTCTTCTCCAGTAGTAGTTAGGAATGAGTCCTGGTGTACCTGCGCTGGGCAGCATCTGTGTCTCTCCTCTGTCTGCTCTCAATGCCTTCCCTCTGAAGATCTGCTAGGACTGCACCATTCTTCCTGATGCTCTGTCACTCCAAGGGAAATGTTCCTCCTGACTACATCTAATTGACCATCTTATCCCGTCCTGGTATTTTATTCTTGTTACATTTGAATTGTTTATTTGTTTTTACTTTTTTCATTTTTTTTTTCTTGCTGTCTGTCCTGGCTTGTTTGGGCTACTATAACAAAATATTATAAACTGAGTGGCTTATAACAACAGAAATTTATTTCTCACAATTCTGAAAGCTGTGAAGTTCAGGATTGGGTGTTGGCAGATTCCGTGTCTGATGAAGGTCTGCTTCCTGGTTCACAGAAAAGGTGAAGGCATTTTCTGGGGTCTCTTTTATAAGGGCACTGATCCTATTCATGAGGGCTCTGCCCTAATGACCTAATCACCCCCCAAAAGCCCTGCTTTCTAATACGATCACCTTGGGAATTCGGTTTTTAACATTTTAATTTTAGGAGGGACAGAAATATCCAGTCCATAACACTGGCCTTTTTAAAGACTTCCTCAGTGATCGCTCCAATTTCTGTGATATGAAGACAGCAGCATATGCTGCTGTGTACGATTAGTCTGACTCTCCTCAGAGGTCTTGTCAGTCTTTCTCCTCTTAAGTTCTGGAAGACTTGACAGGCATTAATTGCCAGACATTCATCCTAAACTTTGCTCCAAAATCCATAAAAACATACAATTTTTCCTCAAGAAACTAAAATTTTACAAACATGAATGTATAAACCGCTGATAGGGATGAATGTGGTAGCCTTTTTTTCTTCACTCTTGGTTTATTTCCTTTGTTGATTTTTATAAAAGATTCATTTTCTTGGTAGTCTCCTTAGAGACATTCACTGACATCTCTCTGTCATCACCTTAAAAAGACAAAATGTATTGCCCACCAAAATCAAGGAAAGTTGACCCTCCCATAGGATGTATATTAATGGACGCGTTCACTGTGATAGCTCTGCTCTTCTTCAATCACCTTCTGATCCAGCCCCGTCTATTCTTAGAAAGTTCTCTCTTTACTCCTTCACCCTTGTGGCAACACAGAGGTAAGGGAGTTTTCTTCAGTTCTTCAAACAATCATGTTCTGATCATGTTCTGGCCACTGAACTTTATGTCTTCTAACGTTCTGTACTCATCCCCTACTATCACAGAAATTCCCAGGATAGTAGCCCTCATTTAGTTACAATTATGTTGTGACCCCATTCCCTGACTTTTACCACTTCCAGAAAGTTCTGTCCTTATCATCCCACTCTCCCAGAAACACCAAAGAGACAGGGGTCATTTTGGTACTTCAAAAAACCATATTCTGAACCAAGCATAGACACTTACTTCTTCCAGAAAGTCTGTCCTTGTTCCTCATCCTCCCCCAAAAACCCCAGTGATGAGGCTTCAGCTTTCTTTCAACTAATCGTGTTCTGATCTCACACCCCCACCTCTAGCTTTTTTGGCTGGAGGAGGGAGATTGAGGCTACTTTGGGAAATCCACAATTGGTAGTTGCTAGCAGGAACCGTACAGATTTTCAGAGGAACTGAAAGATCATTCATGACTCCACCCAGTCAGCTAGTCTTTATGAAGTGCCTGATTTCACCACTGTGCATTTTCAGATCAGACTCTATATCATCCTCTTCCTATAGACAGGTGAAAGATAACTCCAGCTCCAAAATTGTCTAAGACACAGATTTTCCCTTAAATGTGGTTCTCAGTTGAATATGCATGAATTCTGATGACTGAATAGTGTAAACTTCAAATAAAGTGTTTTTTGCATAAGTTGTATGTTTTTCCATTTACACTCACTGGCTATCAGTACATACTGTAAAAATTTCCAAATAATTATTTGTGGAGGCAATGTGGTGAGAAGACAAGCACCCTGAAGTGAGAATTGAGGCCATGGCTGTGGTCACAGCTCTTTCACTAATTGGCTGTGTGACCTTAGGAAAATCGCTTTCCTAACAATTCCTCACTTTTGAAACCAAGTTTGCACCAAATAAGTAATTACCATTTTTTTCACTGTGATCTAGTTAGAAATACATCTTAAAAGTGGCAATATTTACTACATAGAACACATTAAGCTCTCAAAAACAATTCTTAGCACTTCTTAATGGTGACAGGATGAGTTTTGTTCTACTTTTAAAAATTGCTTGCTGTAAGCCACAAAACTGATTTCAACAGCCATAGTGGCAATCCTAACTTTGAACAACACTGGAGGATCTTATTTTTTGAATCCCTCAATATTCTAAAAATTAAAGTGTCTGTATTTGAGATATAGAAAAACAATGTATTGAAAAACAGCCACATTCTTGCTGAGTCTCTTTTACCTTCCTCAGCTTGTTATCAAGTTACAAAAGTCAAATATTCTGCATCTCCAGATGATAAAGTCCAATAGAAAATGGCCCAGACTGGATTCTCCTACTGCAAGATATACAGCAGGGCTTAACCCTGGGTACTTAACATCTCTAAGCTCCAGTGCCCTCATCTGTAAAAGTGGTATAAGAATACAGACTTTATAGATTGTGTAAAGGATAAAATGAGATCCTGGATGTGAAACTACTGACAGAGGCGACGAATTGTGAGTTCCTCACACTAAATGTGATCTTCAGGCATGCTTTGTTCTGCACAATGAATACTCTCCAGTTTGCTACTGTCCCTACCACTCCCATAATCATCAGTCTACTGTAAGGTCTCATACTTTTCTTTTTTAATTACTTGCCCGCCAAAATCAGGTAAAGATTCATCTTGATATTGTTTATTTTTTTATGCTTATGACACATTATACATACACACATATGTATACAGGTACATACATACACATCAACGGCACTGATTTTGGTACACATCAGAATTACTTAGAGAGTTTGTTAAAAATGGAGATTCCGGAGCCCCACTCTGTGAGTTTGGACAATAGGTCCCACATTCTCAAATGCCCCCTGCCCCCAAGGTGTTTTTATACAGATGGTAGACTCACTCTGAAAAACACTAGAACATACATTCTTAAAATTCAGACATTGAATTATGGGTATGATCGTTCTTTCTTGGTCAGAGACAAGAAAATATTCTCAAGACAAGTGAGATTTTGAGTCCAGGTAAAGGAAAAATAATATTTACAAAAAATAGCAACTGGAATGAAAGAGGAAGATGATGGAATACAGACTGCTTTTGGAACTGCTTTATGCATTTCATATTATGAAGAGAATATTTTTCCTAAAATGAGTGAAGCTGCCATGCTAACAGTAACTTTTAGGCTGAGACAAAACAATATTCAATTAGAATTCTGATTTCCATTAGAAACTGGTAAGTGGAAACACCAAAAGGCTTACAGAAAAAGTAAATCACAAAAATACAAGCTTGTAAAGCAGTGTTCACATTTTTAACTTCAGGAAAAACTTAAGGATTCAAGGTATGAGGCAAAAGTCATAATGGTTGTCAGGTTCAGGAGTTTGGAAGCGCATATAGTGCCTTATCTGCTGTTCCCTAGTCTTTCTCTTGATTTCCATCATCTGCCCTACAAACCTTTCTACATCATCTCTCGCTTCATTGTGCTCACTATGCCTATTAGGTATGGCCCATGGAAAATTAGGGACAAGTTGCCTAACTCGCCCCCGTCTGATATTTCCTCCAGACTTCTGCCCTTCACCCTCTCCCGAATGGCGCGGGATTCTTCTTCATTCTACTTGGGGACCTGCTCCCCTCCTTCGTTTTCTTGTTGGGGACTTTTCCCGTCGAGATTGTTTGCCGCTAGTTCCTCTTTAGACTCCATTACTCCTAGGAGACAAGAGAGAAAAAATGGGCTGACTTCTTGGTGGACTGATCAGCACTGAGGACGGAGGCCCTACTAGGCACCTTCCAAAATTCACAGCCCTGGACTTCACTTTATACTCTTTTAACATTTCATTTTTCCACCTAAGAAGCCCCGTGTACCTTGGGGGGTGCCCCCAATCCAAGCCCCTCCCTCTGGCAAAGCCCACCATTTTCCCTGTAGATCCATCTCCAGGCTTCTGCAGGCAGCAAAATGGAGGACGAGGATAGGGTGTGGGAAGGGGAGGGTTGCGTTAAGTTGGAGCGGCAAGAGGGTGAAAGCATGGATTGGGGTCTCAGACTGGGCTTTCCTCACGTTCCGACCCCCGCCCGACTACCGTTCCTCGCACCGACCTGTGCCTATCCTTGCGATCTCTTCCTCCTCCCGATTCTTGACGCGAGGTGCGCCGCCGGACACTTAGGCCTGCAGACCTGCAGAAAGGCAGGGGGCGGGGAGTGGGGGCTGCTGCAGCGGAACGCTAGAGAGGGCCCGACGCCACCCAGCCCCTTCCCCGTCCCGGGCCCGGGCCCTCCTCGCCGCGCTCGCCCCCCGCCTCAGCCGCCCCGCCCCCCAAGCTGACCACCATTTTCTGCACCAAGAAGGGCGGGGCAGGGGTGTCGGAAAAGCTTGCGCAGGTGGCGGAGGCAGGTGTTCCCGAAGGGTCGTAGCCTCAGGACCGCCGGCTCCCGCGGGGCCGGGCACCTCTCGGCTCACGGAAGGCGGCGGGGCCCGGGGTCTGCTTCACGGTGGACCGGCTGCGTCACCGCGCGGCTCCCCCGGGGTGGGTCATCCTCAGCCGGGGCCGCTCCCCAACACCAACCCCTGGGATCCTCTCCAGGTCCCTCACCTGCTTCCCCTCCGCTTCCTACTTTCGGGGCCGCCCCGGCCCGCACGTCCTCAGGGACACCTGGAGCAGGTACCGCCGCCGAGAAGGGAGCGAGCGACAGCGGCTCTGACGCCAGAGCGAGACCAGACTCGCTTGGCAGGTCACGTGGGGCTGTTGTCATCGCCACCGGCTCCGCCCCCGTCCCACGCCCCCTCCTGCAGCCCCGAGTCAGGCGGGGCTTTCAGGCCAGCCCCTGAGTCTTTTAATGTCTCCAGCCTGGCCGGCCCTTCCACTCTCCTGTCTTTGTGTATTCTTGGGACTTCCTCTGCCTGCCCAAGAAGAAAGGTACCGTCTCAGGGAACTGTTGGCCATTCTCACTTCTGTGGAGGCTTGCCTCTCCCTGTTCTGGGATCCCAGGATTCTCCCCACCTTCCCCTACCAGGACGCGGGCACAGAATTTAAAGGGATGCAAAATTCCTCAGTAGTCAAGAAAAGTAGCATTTTAATGCAACATTTTAAAAAACAAAATTATTCCAAGAAAATGTATGATGAGCAAGATGTCATAATATTAAACAAAGAGAGCATCTGTCCCGCCCACCCCAATGCCAAACCGTGGTCCTTGTTATCAGTGCTCACCTTTTTCTCTGCACCAGAACGTTTGCGGGGAACAGGAAATGAGTCAAGCACGGTGGATTTTTTCTAATTCTTCTTAATACCTTTCTGTACTGTTCCTTTTTTGTTTTAAGAAACACACTATAGTTTATTTTAACTTTATCTTAACTTTAATGAAAAATTTCGAACATATGGAAAAATCGAATACTATAATGCAAACCCATGGGCTAGTATTCACCCAGATTCCACAGTTAACAACTCATGGTCAATCTTATTTCATCTTTATCATACCTGCTTCCCAACCTTAAAGACAATATTTGAAGCAAATTCTAGACATAATATCACTTTAGGCATAAATATTTTAAATTACATATCTACAAGATAAGGTTTCTCTTCTTTTTAGCATATAACCACAATACTGTTGTTTCATCTAATAATTCACAATTCCTTAATATCATTTTATGTCTACTCTGTGTTCAAATACCCAATTGTGTCATAGTTTTTTTTTAACAGTTTGTTTGAATCAAGATCCAAATAAGACCCACAAATTTTGATTGGTTGCCATATTTCCTAAATTTCTTTTTTTATTTCGTTTTCATTTTTTTATTGATGAAATCATCATTTGTCCTGTATTTTCCTACAGTCTGGATCTTAGTGGTGTCATCATTAACACATACCTCTTTACTCTGTAGTTCTTATAAAATGTTAACTAATTCTAGAAATGCTTGCTTGAATTTGGGTTCAATTTCAATTCTGATTTTTCCAAGAGAAAGCAAATACTGTTTCTGTTTTCTTCTCTTTGGGATTTTAGGTGAAATATTTCTACAAAGAGAACCTTCTTATTTTAGGTCAGGCTCCCTAGAAGCAGAACCTGGAACAGAGATCCTTATGAATGTAATTTCTTGTAATAATGTTCTCTCAGGTTAAAGGAAGTAAAGGAAGCAGGACAGGGCTGAGGAGTGGGACGATGGTGAAGAATGGGGTTTAACTAGAGATTAGGTTTAGTTCATCACACCTGAAATCTAGGAAGCACACACAAGTCATCCCACCTTGACAGTAAGTCACTGGCTTTTTGTATCTCAGTGTCAGTCATAGATCAACGTCTATAGGTGGAATAGAGCATAGTCTCTGGAGCAAGGCGGTTCCCATTTGGCAGAGAACAATTCTCTGGGGAAGGGGTAAAATGTGAGTTGTATGGCCTGTAATCCCAGCACTTTGGGAGGCCAAGGTGAGAGGACTGCTTGAGTCCAGGAGTTTGAGACCAGCATGAACAACATAGGGAGAACCCCATCTCCACGCACGCACACACACACACACACGCACACACACACACACAAATATAGTTGGGTGTGGTGGCACACACCTGTGGTCCCACCTGCTTGAGAAGCTAAGGTGGGAGAATTGCTTGAGCCCAGGAGGTCGAGGCTGCAGTGAGCTATGATTGCACCACTGCACTCCAGCCTGGACAACACAGTGAGACCTTGTATCCCTACTTCCCTCCAGAAAAGATCTAAGTTGTTATCAGTCAACACACACAGCCAGGGATGGCTTCATAGGTATATGACTGCTGTTGCACAGGGCCCTGATGTCAGAAGAGTCCTACTCCTGGTTTAATGCTCTGCTGTCTTTGTGTTGAAATTCTTAATGATTTTATTTCTGAATATCATAAGGCATAGGTGTGTCTACAGGTTATCTAAACTGTGTTCAGGAACAAGTCCAGCTGGCTCCAACTTCTGTGTCTCCTTCCTTCTCCCCTGGGTGCTTCCATGTTTACTGCGTACTGCTGTCCTTTCTACTGGCCTTTTCCCCTCTGCTGACCTAATGTGCCAAAGCCCCATTGGTTTATCTGGGCTTTTTGTTGAGTTAGAGACTCACTCTGCCCTGAAGAAACTGGATAAAGGCTAGGTGTGGGGGCTCACACCTGTAGTCCCAGCACTTTGGGAGGCCGAGGCAGGTCTCTCTGAAAAAAAAAAAAAAAAAAAAAGGTGTGCATAAAGCCCTTCTTTGATTTATAATTACATGTACTGTGAGATACACATATTCATCCATGGTTTTTGGCTCATAATTCCCATAGCCACGGTTATTTCCTAAGTGACTAAAACAATAAGCATATCTTTTATTAAAGTATTTCGCCTTTTGTTTCAGAACAGCTTCAGAATTATAAACATAAAAGACTGTCTTTCCTTATCTGTTGGGGCACTTTCAGGCCTCAGAAGCAGGCCTCAGGAAACAGAATTTCTCTTTCTGACCTGCTCTTGCTCTCCTTTCACCTACTTCTTTTCCTCTCCAAGTCAGGCCACAGAAACTAAAAATATACTCTAGTTTTCCCCTGCCTTTCTGTCTTGGAGATGGCCGTAAGTAAATTCTCAGATTGACCTTGTCTGAGTACAGGTCATAATGATGCAGGACTGGGAAGCCCCCAGACTGGGGGCTTAGCCCGGGAGGCTTCTTGGCTTCACCCTGAAAATAAATCAAGGGTGAGCTAGTGGTGTTAGGCAACAGTCTGTTTTTGAACAGTACTGCTCTTTGTGGAGCAGGGCTAAATCAGAGGCAGTGCATCCAGAGTCAGCAACATATGGGCTCTTGGCAACTGTATTTATACTCATTTATTCTCACTTTCAATTACACACAAATTAGGGAGTGGGTTAATGCAAATTGAGGAGTAGTTTATTTAGAACTTTCTGGGAAAGGAGCAGTAACTTCTGGGCCATTGCCATGGCATTTTGTAAACTGTTGTGGCGCTGGTGTGAGTGTCTTATACTAATGAGCAACGAGAGTGGCTAGCGATCACTTTTGTTGCCATGTGTTGGTTCTTGACAGTTTCTTAACTTTAGTCTGTCAGGACCAGGGAAATAAATCATGTGGGTCTCCTACCTCAATAAGACCCCAATTCAGAAGGGGTCCTGCCCCTTACCCAGGATGAAGAAATGCTGCACAGAGAAGCCAAGAAGACTCTGAATAGTCAGGCCATGCTGGGTTTCCCTACTCAGTCTAATAGTGTTAGATCATACCCTTTCTGTCCAACCACATTACATTTCTACATGATTGTCCATGGTAGTACTGCCTATCTAATGACATCGTCATAAAAGACCCAAGGGGGTGGGACATAGAGAGCTTCTGGACAGCTGAACTCATGGAAGCCTGCAAGAAGGTAAACAATAACTCATCATCTTGCCGGCAGGGCGGTACACTGTAACTTCACAGGAACAAGAATTTCTGTGCTTGGGACTATTTCATTCCTCACCTTATGTATCTCTTCATCTGACTGCTAACTTGTATCTTTTAAAATATTCTTTATAATAAGCAAGTACATATGTGTGCCTGAATTTTTTGAGCCACTCTAGCAAATTAAGCCTGAATAAGGGGTTGTGGGAACCCCAACCTGAAGCCAGTTGGTCAGAAATTCCAGAGGCTGAAACTTGCTACTGGTGTCTGAAATGGGGGCAGTCTTATGGGACAGAGATCTCAACTTGTGGGATCTAATGTTATCTCCAGGTGGATAACATCAGAATTGAATTGGGTTAGAGGACGCCCAGATGGTGTTCACTGCAGAGAAAAAACAGGGTTATTCTTATTTTGTTTTGTTTTGTTTTGTTTTTAACACACTAGGTGAGTACTGCCCTAATGCTGTTTGGACCCTGATATCAAACAGAAGTTTTGGGATAGTAGTTCTTTCTGCTGAGTGTGTGTGAGTGTGTGTATGTGTGTATCCGTCTCCACCGGATTTACTCAGTGGAAACTGAACATGCCATGGTGATTCAGAATTGCCCAACTCTTGCTCCCCACAGGTAAGGAATATATGTCTGCTGGACTGGAGACTACTAAAATGCCTGCTAAAAACATATGCAAATGAAATAGAAAATAGTTTGGGCTGAAGCTGGTGTGTTCTTCCCCAGCTCCTTCCAGGCTTACTCTTCCCTGAAACAGTGAAAGTATAATATAAATTCTCATTTTTCTTTCTTTTTTCATCAGTTTCAAAGCATAAATTCTTAAATACTGATCAGAGAGTTGTCAATCTTGAATTATGCCAGTATGTAAGTCATTTCTAGAAATTATGACTTAAAATTCCAGTAGAAATTATAAGATGTTACTCACAATTCAACATCTGATATCACTTTGGGGTTTTAGCACTTTTATTTAGATATAATTTCACATTAAAAATTCACCATTTTATACAAAAATTAGCCAAGCGTGGTGGTGCATGCCTGTAGTCCCAGCTACTCAGTAGGCTGAGACAGGAGAACCGCTTGAACCTGGGAGGCAGAGGTTGCAGTGAGCCGAGACTGCACCACTGCACTCCAGCCTGTGCAACAGAGTGAGATTACATCTTAAAATAAATAAATAAATAAATAAATAAATAAAAGAAAAATCACCATTTCAAAGCGTGCAATTCAGGGCCAGGCGTGGTGGCTCATGCCTGTAACCCAGCATTTTGGGAGGCTGAGGTGGGCAGATCACTTGAGGTCTGGAGTTCTAGACCAGCCTGACCAAATGGTGAAAGCCCAGCTTTACCAAAAAATATAAAAATTAGGCAGGCATGGTGGTGCACGTCTGTAGTCCCAGCTACTGGGGAGGTTGAGGCAAAGAATCGTTTGAACCCAGGAGGCGGAGATTGCAATGAGCCGAGATCACTCCACTGTACTCCAGTCTGGGCAACAGAGTGAGACTCCATCGCAAAATAAATAAATGAAAAATAAAATACACGAAGAAAAGCCTAATAAACCTGAAAATAGGAATAGATGAATCCACTGGTATAGCTGAAAATTTAAAAAGCCTTCTATTAGTAATAGACAGATGCAGCAGGGAGAAAATCAGTAAGGACATGGTTGAACTCAATGGCACCATCAATAACTGGACCTAATTGGTACTGTAGAATATTTCACCCAACGACAGTAGACTATGCATTCTACTCAAGCTCACATGGAATATTTACAAATATAGACCACATTCTGGGTTCTAAAACATAATATAACAAATTTAAAAGAATAGAAAATATACAGACTATGCTGTCAGACTTCAGTGGAATTAAACCAGAAATTAACACCAAACAAGAGCTGAAAAACCCCAATATACTCGAAGATTAAACAACATATTTCTAAGTAACACACAAGTCAAAGAAGTCTCAAGATAAATTTTAAGATATTTGGATTAAATTAATATGAATACAACTTACTGAAATTTGCAGAATGCAATAAAAGCAATGCCTAGTAGGAAGTTTATAGCATTGAACATATATATTAGAATACAGGAAAGATCTAAAGTCAATAATCTATGCTTCCACACTAGAAAAATGGGAGCAAATTAGAGCCAAAACAAAGTGAGCAAAAGAAACAATAAAAACTAGAGCAGAAATTAATGAAATTGGAAATAGAAAATCAATGGAGAATTTTCAGCAACGAAACCAAAATCAAATCCAATATTGTATAGAAAAGTCACATATTTTGACCAGATGAGATTTATTCAAGTTGTGTAAGACTGGTTCAACATTTGAAAATCGATTAATGTAATTCATCACATCAACAAGCCAAAGAAGAAAAATCATATAATCTTATTAACAGATGCAGAAAAAGCATGTGACAAAAATCTAACACCCACTAATAATAACTCATAAAAGTATTAACTTAGGGGAATTCCACAATTTGATAAAGAACATCTACCCAAAAACCTGAGGGTTATACTTAATTAGGAGAGACTAGCTACTTTTCTTCTAAGATCAAGTCAAAGATCAAGGAACCAGGCAAAGAAGCCCCCTTTTATTTCTCCTATTCAGTGCCATACTGGCAGTCCTTAGGAGCCAATGCAATAAGACAAAACAGGAAATGCAGACACACAAATTGGAAAGGAAGAAATAAAGCTGTCATTTTTCACAGATTATGTGATTATCTATGTAGACAATTCCAAAGAATCAACAACAATAACAAAAAACTCTTGGAGCTATTACGTGATAATAGCAAGGTTTCAGGATACAACGTTAATATATAAAAGTTAAGCTTTCTTATACACCAGCAATAAATGATTGGAATTTGAAATTAAAAACATAGGGCCGGGCGCGGTGGCTCACACCTGTAATCCCAGCACTTTGGGAGGCCGAGGCGGGCGGATCACGAGGTCAAGAGATCGAGACCATCCTGGTCAACATGGTGAAACCCCATCTCTACTTAAACTACAAAAAATTAGCTGGGCATGGTGGCGCGTGCCTGTAATCCCAGCTACTCAGGAGGCTGAGGCAGGAGAATTGCCTGAACCCAGGAGGCGGAGGTTGCGGTGAGCCAAGATCACGCCATTGCACTCCAGCCTGGGTAACAAGAGCAAAACTCCATCTCCAAAAAAAAAAAAAAAAAAAAAAAAAAAAAAAAAAAAAAAAAAAAAAAAAAAAAAAAAAAAAAGAAATTAAAAACATAATATTATTCATGTTAGCATCAAAAAATCAAATAATTAGGTATAAATTTATCAAAATACGTAAATTAAAAAAAATCGAAATAAATATGGCCAGGTGTGATGACTCATACCTGTAATCCCAGCACTTTGGGAGGCTGGGGTGGCAGGAGGATTGCTTAAGTCCAGGAGTTTCATACTAGCCCTGGCAAAACATCGAGACCCCATCTCTAACAACAACAAAAAAATTTTGCCAGGTATGGTGGTACATGCCTGCAGTCCCCAGCTATTCAGGAGGCTAAGGCAGGAGGATTGCTTGAACCCAAAAAGTTGAGGCTGCAGTGAACCATGATCACGCCACTGCTGTCCAGCCTGGGTGACAGAGAAAGACCCGATCTCAAAAAATAAAAAAGAAACTGAGTTGATATTAACTGAAACTTGATTATTATAAAGTTAGGATAATTGCAATAGCCACGGTAATGACTAGGAGAAAAAACTTAAAAATATACAGAAAAAAAAATGAGAAAAGCATCATAATGACACAGTAGAAGAAATAAATCACAAAAGAAATTAGTAATAGTGGAACAAAAAGTATAATAAACATAAAACAAATTTGAAAATATAAAAAATAGCAAAATGGCAGAACTAAGTCCTTTTTTTATCAGTAATTACTTTAAATACAAATGGATGAAACTCTTCGATTAAAAGGTGGAGATCAGAAGAATTAATAAAAATACATAATTCAACTATGTGTTGTCCACAAGAAGCTTGCATTCTATTCCAAGACACAAATTAGTCGAAAGTGAAATGAAGGGAAAAAATATTCGTTGCAAATAGTAACCAAAAAGAGGTGGGAAGACTATACTACTGTGAGGCAAAATAGACTCAAAAATTGTTATAAGAGATGAAGACAGACATTATATATTGATAAAAGGGTCAAAACATATGTAACAGTTTTCTTTCTGCAGTACCCAGAAAGAGATCTATACAGTGTTGTTCTGGATTCATGTCATACTTTAAAGGGGAACTTTCACAATGCCTGGAGCCCTTGATGTACTGTAAATGAAGGAGGAAGTCCTCAAATTCCTTTCGGTAGGAGCCTACTTAGATGTACCAACCTTAACTCCGAATAGAACAGTACATCTACAAAAGGAAAAGTGATGGTATCTGCATAAGTCTAATCAGAAATGATTACAAATGATTTATAAATCTGATTAGGCTTATGATGCAGATGCCATCACTTTTCCTTGAGAAGAACCTGGGAGAAGCTTCTGGGCAGTTCATGCCATTGTTGCCATTGAAGATTCTGCTGATGTCAGTGTCATATCCTCTAGGAATACTGGCCAGAAGGTTATGCTGAAGTTTGCTGCTGCCAGAGTAGCCACTCTTATTTCTGGCCACTTCAATCTTGGAACCTTCACTAACCAGATCCAAGCAACCTTCCAGGAGTCATGTCTTCTGGTGGTTATCAATGCCAAGGCTGACCACCAGGCCCTGACAGAGGCATCTTACATAAACCTGCCCAAATTGCTCTGTGTAACACAGATTCTTCTCTGTACTATGTGTACATGGACATGCCATGCAACAACAAGAGAGCTCATTTGGTGGGTCTGATATGGTGGAGGCTGGCCCAGGAAGTTATGCACGTGCATGGCACCATCTTCTGTGAACTTCCATGGAAGGTCATGCTGATCTCTATTTCTACAGAGATCCTGAAATGATTGAAAAGGAAGAGCACAGGCTGCTGCTGAAAAGGCTGTGTTCAAGGAGAAATTTCAGGGAAAATGGACTGCTTCAGCTTCTGAGTTCAGGGCCACTCAACCTGAGGTTGCAGACCAGTTTGAAGGCATACATGTGTCCTCTGTGTCTATTCAGAAATTCCCCACTGAAGACTGGCCCACAGCCTGCCACCAAAGAATGCTTTGCAACTCCCATTGCTCAGGCCGCTAAATGGGTAACAAAAACCACTAGGTAGTCTTAAGCTGTTCTTTCACAGGCTCTTAAGCAAAACGAAAATAAAGTTGATGGAAAGTAAACATTCGTTTCTAAAAAGAAGAATATGTAACAATTATAAAATATATGTTCCTAACAACAGATCCCAAAAATATGTGAAGCAAAAACTGAGTGAATTGAAGGGAAAAATAAACAGTTCTACTCTCTGATAATAGTTGGAGATTTTAATTCCTCATAATCAATATTAATTATTGACAAGAACATCTAGAGAGAAGGTCATTAAGGAAATAGGGGATTTAAACAACATTATAAACTAACTATACCTATCAGATATCTATAGGACCCTCCATCCAACAACAAACACACGTTCTTCTCAAGTTAAAATAGAACATTCTCTAGGATAGATCATATGTAAGACCAAAAGACAGGTCTCAGTACATTTTAAAAATATTGAAATCATACAAAGTATCTTCTCCAACCATGATGGAATGAAAGCATAATTCAATAAGAAAAAGAAAACTGGAAAATCCACAAATATATATATATAGAAATTAAGCAACATACTTGTAACCAATGGGTCAAAGAAGAAATTACAAGTGGAATTAAATAATATGTTAAGATGGATTAAAACAAAAACACAACGTACCAAAATATATAGGATGCAACAAAAACAGTGCTCAGTGTGAAATTTAAAGCTGAAAAATGCCTATATTAAAATAGTAGAATATAAAATCAATAATGTAACTTTATACCTCACAGAACTAGAAAGAGAAGACCAAGCTAAATGCAAAGCTAGGAGAAGGATGGAAATAATAAAGATTAGAACAGAGATAAATAAAACAGTGAATAGAGAAACAACAGAATCGGTAAAATCAAAAGTATGTTCTGTGAAAGGACAACATAATTGACAAGGCTTCAGCTAGACTGACCAAGAAGAAAGTGAAAAGACTCAAATTACTAAAATCAGACAGGAAAGTGGGGGATGTTGCCACAGACCTTCCAGAAGGATTATAGAGAGTGCTATGAAAATTGTATATCAACAAATTAGATAACCTAGATAAAATAGATAAATTCTTTGAAACACACAAACTACCCCCCCCCAAAAAAAAAACCTCAAGAAGAAATAGAAAATTGGAACAGATTTATAACAGGTAAAGAAATTCCATCAATAATCAACAACCTCCCAAGAAAGAAAAGCCCTGTACCAAATGTCTTCACTGGAGAATTCTACCAAACATTTTTTAAAAGCTAAAATCAGTTTTCAAACTCTTCAAAAAATAGAGAACACTTCTTAAGTCATTCTATGAGGACAACATTACCATGATACCAAAGACAGATAAAGCCATCACAAAGCAAAATATAGACCAATATCCTTTATGAATATTGATGCAGAAATTCTTGACAAAATACTAGCAAACCAAATCCAACATTATATTAAGAGAACTGTATACCAGGACCAAGTGGTACTTATCCCAAGGATAACAGGTTCGTCCAATATATAAAATGCTATCAACTGTTGAATGGATAAACAAAATGTGATATAACCACGAACGGAATATTATTCAACCAGAAAGAAAGAATGAAGTACTTCTACATGCTACAACATGGATGAACCTTGAAAACATTATGGTCAGTGAAAAATGTCGCCACAAAAGGCCACATGTTGTATTCTTTGATTGATAGGAAATGTCCAGACCCATCCACCATCCACAGAGAAAGCAGATTAGTGGTTGCCAGAGGCTGTAGGAAGAGACTACTAACAGTTATGGGCTTTCTTTTGGGGATGATGGAAATATCCGGGAAATATATATTGATGGTGGTTGCACAACACTGTGAATATATTAAAAAACAAAGAATTGCACACTTTATCTTTTGTATTTTTGAGACAGGGTCTTGCGCTGTCGCCCAGGCTGGAATGCAGTGTCACAGCCTCAGCTTACTGCGACCTTTGCCTCCCAGGTTCAAGTGATTCTCCTGCCTCAGCCTCCCCAGTAGCTTCTTGCTATTGAATTGTTTAGTTCCTCATGTATTTTGGATATTATTTCCTTACAGATGTATGGTTTGCAAATATTTTCTACCAATGCATGGGTTATCTCTTCCTGAGTCTTTTGGATGTGCTCTCTGGTATTACAGTTTAGTCTACACTCATTCAGTGCAATCCTTACCCAGTCTTGGAATCAGCCATTTCTGCAAGGGAGCCAGATTTTTTTTTTTTCAGTGGGAAATGTTTCGAGAGGAAATAATCTGGGTACTAGAGTTCCCCATTACTACTGAGTTGGTCATTGTTTCTTGCCCTTTTCGGTGCATGGAGGCAGTAAATATGTATTATATTTTTAAGAGAATATACATTATCATCTTCCATCTTGGGCTGCTCCTCTGTCCCCTTATAGGTAATCATTTTAATCATTTTTTAGCCCTCTAGTTTTAAAAAATATCAGCAAGTATAATATGTATATTAGTTTTCTTCCCCTTTCATAGATGAAATGTGGCATATTCTATATCATCACTGTCCAATATACATTTCTTCGGAGCTAGTAATATTCTGTGTCTGCACTGTCCAAAACAGTAGGCACTAGTTACCTGAGTGTTTTATTGAGGAATTAAAGATTGAATACATACAATATATCTATTGCGGCAGAGTAACTGAATCTCTAATTTAATTTAATTTTAATTAAATTCAAATAGTTGCTTGTGGCTAGTGGCTAACGTATTATTGTACAGCAGCAGCTCTACACATTTTTCTGCACCTCACTTTATACATTTAAAAATACATACTAGGCCAGGTGCGGTGGCTGAGGCCTGTAATTCTAGCACTTTAGGAGGCTGAGGCAGGTGGATTGCCTGAGCTCAGGAGTTCGAGAGCAGCCTAGGCAACATGGCAAAACTCTGTCTCTAGAAAATATACAAAAGTTGGGCGGCACAGTGGTGTGCACCTTTAGCTCCAGCTAACTGGGGAGCTGATGTGGCAGCATTGCTTGAGCCTGGTAGGTCAAGACTGCAGTGCGCAGAGATCGTGCCACTGCACGCCAGGCTAGGTGACAGAGTGAGACTCTGTCTCAACAACAACAACAACTATTTATCCTAGAATTTATTACATAGCAGTACAGAGAACTCTTCATTGCTTTTTATAGCTCCATAGTACTCTAAGATATAGATGTACTGTAAGTTATTTAGCCACAAATCCTATTCGTAGACATCTATTTTGTTTCTACTCTTCTATTATGAATTGTTCTGCAGGAATGGCTTTTTGTTTATACCTTTATGTTTTGTATTTTATTTTATTTTATTGCATTGCTTCTTTGGGACAGATTTTTAGAAGAGAGATAGCTGATTCCAAGAGCAAACACCTATGTAATTTTACTAGATATTATCAAATCCCTGGTTAGGGGTTATATCATTTCATATTGCTGATGCAGGGAAGGTGAGCCCCAAATTGGGACCTAGCCAGGGAGGTTCTTGACCTCACCAAGGAAAGAATTTAAGAGCAGGCCAGCGGTAAAAGAAAACAGTTTGTTTGAGGTGGCAGTGTTACAACTCCATGATCATGCCTGCAGAGCAGGGCTACTTGATAGGCAGTGTGTCAATAGTAGCAGCTCAGAGGCAATTTTGCAGTCCTATTTATACCCACTTTTGGTTCCATGCAAATTAAGGGTCATGTTATGCATAAATTTCTAGAAAAAGGGTGTAACTTCTGGGACCTTGGGTCGTTGCCATGGAAAGGGGTGGTAACGTCTGGGTGTTGCCATGGCAACAGTAAAGTGACATGGTACACTAGTGGTCATGTCTTCTGGAAAGGTGCTTCTGCCTCTTCCCTGTTTTAACTAGTCCCCGGTCTGGTCTGGTGTACCAGCCCTGCCCTAGGAGTCAAGTCCTACCTCCTACTTCATTGCCACCAGCAGTGCTTGTGAATGCTATGTAATTGGTGAGAAGAGGCATCTCATTTTATTTTCTTTGCATCTCTTATCAAGAACTCATTTGAGCAGTTAAGCATTTTTGTGTATTTCTGGAGTCTTTGTTTTTAATTTTTATGGATATATATTAGTTGTACATATTTTGGGGTACCTGTAATATTTTGATACAAGCATACAATGTGTAATGATCAAATCTGGGTAGCTGGGATATTCATCACCTCAAATATTTATCATTTTGTATAGTTGAGAACATTCCAAATCTGGTCTTCTAGTTATACTGAAATGTACAGTAAGTTTTGTTAACGGTAGTCACACTATTATGCTATCAAACATAAAATCTTATTCCTTTTATCTAAGTGTATTTTTGTATACATTCATTAATCTCTTTTTATCTCCCTCTACTCATTACCCTATGTTTAAGGAACATTTTCAGTAAAATACTTGTGTGTATCTATTGCCCTTTTTCCTCTCAAGATGTTATTTATTGCTTTAGCTTTTGCAATAGCTTTCTATGTACTAGACATATAACCTTTTTCTGTGATGTAAGTTGTATTTTTCACAATTTGTAATTTTTTATTTTACTTTTCTTATGGTTCTTGTTTTTTACCATGCATTTTTATATAAAATCAAATGTGTCATTATTTTCCCTTATTGCTTCTGGATATTAAGTCATATTTAGAGAAGTTTCCTCCACTACTATGTTACAGAGAAATTTGTTGTGAGTATACTTTTGTGATTGAGAGAAAGGAGAGAACTATGGGTCATATGATACTGGTGTGCCAGATGTAAAAGGAACCCTGAGGGAAAGTGGCCATCATGTGAAAAACTTTTGTAAATTAAGTCATGAAATAAAGCAAATTAGATGTTTGTATGGAATTTTTAGCCCTGTGTTTATCTTTGAGAACACTACCTCTACCCTTTTTGTCTGTTGTGGATCTGGCTTTGAGCCCACCTAACTGGTAGAGAAGATGTTACATGAGGCAGAAATTCCACTTTACCTCGGATGGAGCCCTTAGACAACTAAATGGGAGGGACTACCCTTCTAGGAATAAGGTAAATACAAAACCAGTTTAGAAATCTACCACTCTGAGCCGAGTACAGTTGCTCACACCTGTAATCCCAGCACTTTCTGAGGCTGAGGTGGGAGAATCGCTTCAGCCAAGGAGTTTGAGACCAGTCTGGGCATCATAGTTAGACCTCATCTCTACGAAAGTTTAAAAATCAGCTGGGCATGGTGGTGCATGCCTGTAGTCCCAGATACTCATGAAGCTGAGATGGGAGGATCGTTTCAGCCCAGAAGGTTGAGGCTGCAATAAGCCATGATTATGCCACTGAACTCCAGCCTATGTGACAGAGTGAGACCTTGTTAAAGAGGGAGAGAGAGAGAGAGAGAGAGAGAGAGAGAGGGAGGAGGGAGAGAGACAGAGAGAGAGAGAGAGGGGGGAGGGAGAGAGAGAGAGAGAGAGAGAGGAAGGAAGGAAGGAAGGAAGGAAGGAAGGAAGGAAGGAAGCTAGCTACCACTCTGGCCTAACAAAAAATCAAAAGAGAAGGTAAAACCTCTAGCTCATGCCCATAAAGAGAACAAAGACTGATGCCATAACAGTTGCCTCATATTTTATTCTCTGCCTGTTCTGTCCTGGTAGGAGAAGTAGCCCATTAGCCCTATACAAGAGGATGAAAGTATGAGTTACAAAGTACCTCAGTTTCTCAAGATAGTAATTTATCCCCACTACTGCTACATTTCCTGTTTCGATGGTGGATTTCCAGGACTCAGAGTCAAGCTTAGACTAAACTTACTTAGAATGGAATCCAGTTGAATCTCGTCCAGTTGAAGTCATCCATCTTACTCTCCATGGATATTTCCAAGAAATCAAGAGAAGGAAAGTATGGGATGCAGATGTGGAATTTGGCTGACCATGCCTGGCCATCCTACACATTAATAAATTAATGAGATACAGAAATAAGCAGGATAGAAAGGTACACATTTTTTTGCAGTTTTTAAATACACATGAATATTTCAAAAACAGTTGAAGTCATACTGTACTTATTGTTTTATAACCTGCTTTGAGGAAAAATTTTGTTTCTGTTTATTAAAATTATGTCTTCTCATTGGGGAAAAATCCTGCAGAAAATGAAGAAAGATGCCACTTGGTCTTCAGGGTCAGTCTGAGACAAAGAAACACACATACACACACGCACATACACACCACACACACACACACACACACACACACACACACACATATACAGAGAGAGAGAGAGAGAGAGAGAGAGAGAGAGAGAGAGAAACTGTCAAGAAAATTGTTTAAATCTGCTTCCAAATCAATAAATAGATGAGCATTACTTTTGTAACCATTTCACAATTATATTAGGCTTAAAACATTATCTTCAATAGTTTGCATATTTAACACTATAGAAATGCACACTTATAAAAATAAAAGTACTCTCTATGTCCCACTATGTGCACACACTGAATTATTATCAAAGAAATATTTTAATGTGCTATTTTTACACCACAGTATATGAACATATTTCTAAGTCAGTGTATTCTAAGCAAATTTATTTCTACACTATTATTTTATGGCTCTGCTTTACAAAAGTTTATCTCAATATTTTGCCAGATTGCCAACTAAAACTTTTTGTTGTTTAACGTGTATCAAACAATATAGAAATGTATAATTAGAAACTGAAATATTTTGTCCCTCTAGCCTGTCCTCACCTTCTGCCCATTATGATACCAAAATATTCTCTATTACTTTATCAGTGCCTATTATATATATTTTTCTCTGTGTGTAATGTGTTAGCTTATATTTATTTGATTTTTAAAATTAGATATGTGATCTCATTATGTTGCCCAGGATGGAGGGCAGTGGCTAAGTATAGGTGTGATCACAGCCTACTGCAGCCTTGAGTTCCTGGGCTCAAGTAATCCTCCCACCTCAACCTCATGAGTAGCTGGGACTACAGGTATGTACCATTGTTACAGGCTTGAGTTTTATTTATTTATTTATTGAGGCAGGGTTTCACTCTGTAGCTGAGACTGGAGTGCAGTGGTGTCATCATGGCTCACTGCAGCCTTGACCTCCTGGGCTCAAGTGATCCTACCACCTCAGCTTCCCAAATAGCTAGGACCACAGGCATTCAACACCAGGCCCAATTAATTTTTTCATATTTTGTAGAGATGTTGTCTCCCTCTGTTATCCAGGCTGGTCTTGAACTCCTGAACTGAAGCGATCCTCCCACTTTGGCCCCACAATGTGCTGGGATTACAAGCATGAACCACCATGCCCAGCCACTGAAGTTATATTTAATCACACCCATGCACCCATGTTGATATATATTCTTTTGTAGAAATGGGGTCATGTTTTACATTATATTTTGTGACATACTGTTTTAAGTAATATTATTTTAAAAAATTAATTAATTAATTTTGTTTGGCATGCTTTCAAATATTTATTGCTGATTTATACTCCTTCTTATGTGCATTCTCTTTGGATATCATTCACTATCTCTATTTTTTTCTTTTTTTTTAGTAGAGATGAGGGTCTCACTTGTTGCCCAGGCTGGTCTTGAACTCCTGGGCTCAAGTGATCCTCCTGTCTTGGCCCCCCAAAGTGCTGGGATTACAAGTGTGAACCACCACACCAAACCACTAGCTATTTTTAAAGAATAGTGTATGCATCGATGTCAAGGCCACCACCTGCAGTCAGTCTCTCCTGCAGAGCCTGACTCAGAGAGGGATGAATAAAGTACACTGACACGCAGATATTATGCTTTAACATTCAGCTAAGGGCCCATGGCTGCTTACAGACTCCCTGGAGAGTGCTATAAACAGTTGCAACTGCTGGCCCCCACCAGCCAGTGAGACTCACATTTATTCTGTAAAGTTTAACTGATTCACATTTATTCTGTAAAGTTTAATACCACAAGAGGTTAAAGATCAAAGGACAGGTTCCAACGCCCAAAGCAAACACCATTAGTGGATAATCTCCCTGGTCGACCTCCCCCCAACAGCCAGAGGGCCATTTGGCTCAAAGGTTAGTTTTAAAACCACATGAGTAAACAAGGTGTTCAGATAAACTCCCCCGCATGCGCTAGCTGTGCCCTTGATCACATCAGTGTCACCATCTGATACGTGGGCCCCACTGCCTGCAGAAGTCTGACCTGTAGACCCTGACTCAACAACAGATGAATGAATGCACTCTCACACCATTACAGTGGTTCAAGTGAGCTAGGAGTGGCCGTTGGCTGCCCTTTCAGAGGGTGAAATGCAACCAATCGACCTAGATGCCCTGTTCAGCCACACATTTATTCCCTAGACATTACAGTAGAGGTTCTAAGTTAATACGCTTGTGGATGATTAACATGGTTAAGAGAATGGATTTACAACTGATAAAAGCTTTAGGTTCCGTCTCAGAGTAAACCCTATTAACAGGTAATTCTTCTTTGATCTCCCCCTGAGAGAGCACCTAGCACAAAATTAACATGAGTAAACAGAGTGGAGACAAATGGATGTGGGGTAAGGCCTTTTGATCAGTCTCTGTCTCTTTCTAACTTAATGGGCCAGCTGCCTTCAGCCTGCCCCAATAAAACCTTTTGGCCTTCCAAAAGGTTTGAGACTAACCTATAACTTTTCCCAATATATCTCTAATATTTTGCCACCACCCCAAGTGAATCTCAACACCTAGCTATTTGCTTTTCTTATTCACTAAAGATAAAGGGGATTTAGGCTGCCTTCAGCTGAAACTTCTACTGAAACTATGCAAACTTCTTGGCCTTCCGAGAACATTTGTGACTATATTCTATAACTTTCCCTAATATTTTTCCCTCAATATTTTTGCCACCACCCTGAGTGGATTCCCACACATTAAAGATATACAGATACAGATATGTCTGAAACAATTTCAGAATAATTCTGATTAACTTCTCCCAGCTTTTCACATACCATTTATAGTTTGTTGTGCAGATGGCACTTGATACTTTATAGTGATTTTTAGTATTTTATAACTAATTCAGCACATTGTTCTAAATGACTGAATAATAATGCCTTGAGGTATATTGAATATTAACTCACATGACAGAGGAGGAAATCTTATTTTTTCAAATAATCTCAAGGTTTGAGTCCTGGAACAGTAATTAATAAAGTTTGTTTCCCTAAGTCAAGTTACCTAACTTTTAATTTCTCTTCCCTGATCCAAGTAATGGGAATAATTTTATTTGGTCCTGATTAGAGCTATTAGAATTGAAATGAGATGAAATTTAAAATACCCTCCAAATAGTAGTTATGTACCTGTTTATAGTCTACTGTTTACTTTCCCTTTCCAAAGAGCCCCAGCTTGTGGTGCTTCCTGGGTCCAGTTCCACATCTCAGCAATTAGCCAGTCCATGTGACACCCACACCCAGGCCTGTTGGCCCAGAGGATAGGATTTCATCTTCATCATCATCTTCATCAAAAAACGAAGGGGTGACTACCAATGGGGGCATAACACAATCTCCATTCTGGAGTAGTTTTCCACTATCAGTCCTTAAGCTCTGGAAAGTCATAACTTAAATGGGAGGCTGCTGGTTAGTGTGCACAGAGAAAAAAGCAGAGATTTTTAAAATTTTTGGTAAAATATACACAACATAATTTACCACCCTAATCCTTTTAAGTTTATAGTTTGTTTTATGTACATTTACACTGTTGTAAAACTATACCATCATCCATCTCCAGAGTTCCTTCTTGCAAAACTGAAACTCTATACCCATTAAAAACTAATATCCCATTTTCCCCATTCCCAACCCCTGACAACTACCATTCTGCTTTGTCTTTACTAATTTGACTACTCTAAGAACCTCATGTAAATTGAATAATACAATATTTGTCTTTTTGCAATTGGCTTATTTCAGTTAGCATAATGCCCTCAAGGTTCATCCATGTTGTAGTATGTATCATAATTTCCATTCTTTTTAAAAAGGCTGAATAATAATTCATCCTATGTTTATAGCACATTTTGTTTATCCACTCATCTGTTGATGGACATTTGAGTTGTTTCTACCTTTTGGTGATTGTGAATAATGCTGCTATGAACACGGTTGTAAAAATCTCTCTTCAAGACCTTGCCTTCAATTTTTTGTTTATATTCCCAGAAATTGAGTTGCTGGATCATATAGTAATTCCAACTTTACATTTTAGGGGGGAACTTCCAATACTGTTTTCCACATCAGCTGCACTAGATTTCGTTACCTACAGCAATGCACAGGTGTTCTAGTTTCTCCACATTCTCACCAACACTTGCTATTTTTTACAGTAGCCATCCTAATGGGTGTGAGGTGATATTTCACTGTGGTAAGGTATAGGTGTTTGACCCTGAAAAATGTACATTTCTGTGAGTCTGAGGTTGGTCATCTGTCAAATTGTACTAAGGGTGTCTTCTTCACAGTCTTGTAAGAAGCAAAGGAGAAAACCTCAAAGAATGTCTGGTATACAGTAGGACTTTGATATCTTATTCCCAGCCCACCCTGCCTGCCCTGTCCCATAAAACAGAATATTTGTAACAGCATCTGGAAAAGTGGCAGCAAGAAGTTAACTTTGGTTCCATATCATCATTTCTTTCTTTTCATGTGTTTTCCTGTCTCCTTATTTTCCTTCTAGTGTGACAGGAGTTAAGCAATTTCTTATAGAGCAACAGTATCAAGAAATAACATAGAGTAGCAAAGAATAGTAATGGATCAACTAGACAAAATATGGGAATCATTAAATATGTGTCCCAGTTGCCAGACCTATCAGCCACAGGACCTTGGGTGAGTCTCTTCCCCAGTGCTGGCCTCTGGCTTAACACAGAAGGGCACGCAATACAAAAGCAGTGGTCAGGTGAGAGGTACTGAGATATTATGCTGAAAAACATTACCTACTGGCTGCATGAAGTGAGAAAAAACATTGACTGTATGTTATCATTGGCATCTTTTATTATTGTTGTTTTTATTGGAGTTGTTTGCATTTTATTATTTATTTTTTCATTTTGATGAAGACGTGAAAGA
>NW_016107973.1:594787-597367 GCF_001604975.1 Cebus imitator | reverse complement strand
AAAGAAAAAAAGCCAGGAGTGGTGGCACACACCTGTAGTCCCAGCCACCGGGGAGTCTGTCACTTGAACCTGGAAGGCAGAGGTTGCAGTGAGTGCAGATTGTGCCACTGCACTCCAGCTTGGGTGGCAGAATGAGGCTCCATCTCAAAAGAAAAAATTCAACTGGATAGGAGGAATAAATTCAAAACATCTAATGTACAACATAATAACTATAGTTAATAACAATATATTGTATTCTTGAAAATTGCTAAGAGAGTATGTTTTAAGTATTCTCACTACAAAAATATAAGGATGTGAGGTAATGTGTATGTTAACTAGCTCATAGCCACCTAGCCGTTTCACAATGTATATATATTTCAAAACGTCATGTTGTACTTAACAAATATATACATATATAATTTTGTCTATGTAATAAAAAAATGAAAAGGAGAATTGCATTGAACTTCCTGTCAGAAACTATGCAAACAGACTGGGCATGGTGGCTCACGCATGTAATATCAGCACTTTTTGAGGCTGAGGGCGGTGGATCACCTGAGGCCAGGAGTTCAAGACCAGCCTAGTCAATATGGTGAAACCCTGTCTCTACTAAAAATACAAAAATTAACTGGGCATTGTGCTGCGTGCCTGTAATTCCAGCTACTTGGGAAGCTGAGGCAGGAGAATGGCTTGAACCTGGGAGGCAGAGGTTGCAGTGAGCCAAGATTGAGCCACTGCACTCCAATCTGGGTGACAGAGAGAGACTCTGTTTCAAAAAAAATAAAAAGACATACAAATGGCCAACAGATACATAAAAGATGCTCATCATCGCTGATGATCAGGGAAATGCAAATTAAATTAAAACCACAATGAGATATAACCTCACACCTTATGGCTATTTTAAAAAAGATGAAAGGTAAGTGTCAGTGAAAGTGTGAAAAAAAAGGAACACTTGTGTGCTGTGGGTAGAAATGTCAATTAATACAGCCATTATGGAAAATAGTATGGAGGTTCCTCAGGAAACTAAAAATAAATTACCATATGATCCAGCAATTGCATTTCTTGGTTTACATGCAAAAGAATTGAAATTGATATGTCAAAAAGATACCTGCACTCCCATGGTCATTGCAGGATTATTCACAATACCTGCAATGAAAACAACCTAGATGTCCAACATCAGATGAATAAATAAAGAAAATGTAGTATATATGCACAAGGGAATACTATTCAGCCTTTAAAAGAAGGAAGTTCTGTCATTTGTGACAACATGGATGAAAATGAAGGATATTGTGCTAAGTGAAATAAGAAAGGCACAAAAAGAGGAATATTGCATGATTTTACTTATATATTAAATCTAAGAAAGTTGAATACATAGTAGTAGAGAGTAGAATGGTGGTTACCAAAGACTGGAAGTGGAGAGTGAATGGGGAAAGGAGAGATGTTGATTGAAAGATACAAAGTTTCAATTAGGCAGGTTAAGATTTATTAATCTATTGCACAGTATGGTGACTATAATAAATAGCAATGCATTGTATTTTTCAAAATTGCTAAAAGAGTAAATTTCAAATGTTTTTTATCACAAAGATATATGAGGTGATGGATTTGTTAATTGGCTTGAGTCATTTTGCAATGTAAACATATATGAAAACATCACATTGCACCACATAAATATATACAATTATTTTTTTTTAAAGACTCAGAAAACAATCTACAGGGGCTCCCACTGGCCAAACGTAAAACAATTTAAGTAGCAAAACATTAATAACTGAAATGGATTAACACAAATTAAAAATAGAAAAATCTGTGAGCTCATGATGACACTCTAAAAAAGAAACAACAGACAAAATCAGCTCACTGCTCAATTTTGGAGCATCCTGGGGAGACACTCATATATAGTGGAAAAATTACAAAAGAATTAAACATTCACCTTACCTTTCCTGTGCTTACTATTCCTAAATATAACCTAATAGTTGATAAGAGGAAGTTTCTTTTATAAAGGAATTACAGCTAATAAATGCAAAATAAATTAAAGAATTAGTATATCATAATTTGAAACCTTTAATTAAATGCAGTTGTAGGCAACAATCATCAGAAGCTACAAAAAAAAAAAAAAAAAAAACATGAAGAGAAAAGCCTATAGGAAATTTTACAATGCGTGCATCAGGCTGACAACACCTAAACACAGTGATCAATCTAAAGTCACAGGAAAGACACTCAGACAAGATAAGCTTCTTAGTCGAAAGCTATAGGAAACACAACATCACATTTGAGGTATTCCTGCCAAAAAGCCAGAATCTCATCAAGCTTCAAAATCTACTTAAAGGAAATAGAAGGGGCCAGAGGAACATAAAAACCAACACTATAAGGATACAATCAGGGCCAGGCATGGTGGCTCATGCTTGTAATCCTAGCACTTAGGGAGGCCAAGGTGGGTGGATCACCTCAGGTCAGGAGTTCGAGACCAGCGTGGTCAGCATGGTGAGACCACATCTCTACTAAAAAAATACAAAAAAATTAACCAGATGTGGTGGCATGCACCTGTAATCCCAGCTACTCAGGAGGCTAAGGCAGGAGAATCGCTTGAACCTGGGAGGTGGAGGTTGC